>NW_010230205.1:0-13273 GCF_000690775.1 Eurypyga helias | reverse complement strand
GAGGCACCTCCATAAGGGAGAATCATCCCTTCCTAAGACAGGTATCTTATATATACACATGCTAATACAGACTGGACATCTCTTCACTGACCATAGGAGTGATCTAGAGGGCTGTGTTCCACACATCCACATTTTACATCAAGCAAGTTAAGACCTCTGCATTAATAAAGTTAAATCTCAGTATTTATTAACACCATCATTTTGTTTTTGTTGACTGCTGCATTTTTAAATATTAAAGAAAACATATTGTGAGTACAAATCTGCATTAAATGTGCTCCATGTGTTAAAAACTCTCATTTACTTGTCAGATAATACAAAAACTGCAAGGTTTCATCCATATAACTTAGAGAAAAATACAAACCTGCTTCAAAAGTGGAGACAATTACTGGAGAACTAGCTGTGCCTTCAATGAGTGCAGCATTAACATCCCCTGTAAAAGCAGTGATTGCTACAGAATACCTTGTAAATGCTTTTAAATCAGAAATTTCTAAGAATTTAGTCTCATCATTTGTCTTCAGAAACTGAGCTTTATAATTGTCATTATCTACCTGTAAAATAATAATGATAAAAAAAGATGATTACAAGACTTGCAATAGCCAAAAGCAAGGCATTATTATTTGAAAATGTTATCTTTCCACTTTTCTAACCATTTACATAGAAGGGTTCCCAAGAAGTCTCTAGCTACCAAGACTAGAAAGCTGCACAGGGGACTATGCTTCCATCTCACCCCTGTGTTCAAGGCCAGGCTGGACGAGGCTTTGAGCAACCTGGTCTAGTGGAAGGTGTCCCTGCCCATGGCAGGGGGGTTGGAACTAGATGGTCTTTAAGGTCCTTTCCAACCCAAACCGTTCTGTAATTCTGTGTGTTGCCTCTTTAGCACTTCACATGGTGTAGGACTAAGGAAATGGGCTATTTGCTTGGTGCTGTCTTCCACCAAGCAAACATGAATCGACTGGTAGACACTGGGCCAGAGGAGCTGCAGCGACCATAAGAGAATCAAACTAGGCAGAGATCCAGAAGATGAGTAGCTATATAGCAGAAAATTGTTTGGAAAAAACAAAACAAAACAAAACAAACTCCAAAAAACCCCAAACAAACCACACCAAAAAACCCCTGAAAGAAACAAACAAAAAAACCACCCCAACCCCAAAAGAAAATTTGGCATCAATATATAATATTGATATGATTGCAGAAAATGTAATACCACCTGGGATATATTAATATATGCACTACTTACAGGAGAGTGGGGCGGGAGTAATTCTCTCACTAGAAAAGCTAGAAAGCAGAAATAATTGGGGTTCACCATTCTCCCTATTCTAGACTGAAAGACATAGTAATAACCTCAAAATATAAAAAAGGATGTTACTAAATGAGTTAATCCATTGTTTCTAGTTTTCATGAAAACACAGATAGGGATTTTATTTGTGCCAAAAAAAGAGTAGAATTAAATATTACAAAGCCTGCAATAATATACATAAATATGTAACTAAAACTGTGACTATAAGTTTATTTAAAAACTAGAACAATCTATTGAGGGTTGCTGAGCAATTTTCAGCACTGGACATTTTTAAGAAGAGGGTAATGAATCATTTGTGGTAAGGAAGACTCTAGGTACACTTGTTTCTGTATTACAGCAGGATATAGACTGGATTACTCCTTTGGATCCCTATCATCCCTGCATCTCAAATAATCTGTAGTTCTGTAGAAAAATCTATAGTGTTGGGCTTTATATATAACTAATCAATTCTAATGTTAGCTTAAAAAAGGAGAAAAAAGAAAATAATGTGAGCTTTCCTAGTGTTTAATCAAGTATCATTTACAAAATTCTTTTTATGTCTATTCCCACTACTTCGGTTAATGATGTTTTCATTATTGTTTCTTCAGTGTGTAATTTGAAAAGAGGATTAGGTAGCTGTACAGTAGTTTTCCCACTGGATGAAATCTGTATTAAATGCAGCTGCTAAAACATTAGAATAGTTGAAGCATACCTTTTATTTGACAGATATGCATCTATCCCCACTGAGAATTAACCTGAACTAAACTTTCTGATGGACTAAACAGACATTCATTTCCTGAGAAGAGCTGAAAAACTTTTCCTATCTATCAAAAATCTGGCATATAAATATTTATATAAGAGCTAGAGCTAAAATACAATCACAAGACTACATCATAAAATTTATTTCTATTTTTCCTGAAGTTTAATGGTTCAGGTCCATCTTCCTTACTCAGCAATACTTTGTTCAGGAATACTTCTAATTACAGCAGGCAGCAAGACAAACTAAAATATGACTTGGAGGAATAAAAATGAGGGAGTGCTTTTTAGTTCTTCTGATCTATAAAACTGAAAGGAATATCCTAGCAATTAAACACTAATTACTACATTTTAAGAATAAAGACATCACAGAGTAGAAACCTGCAATTATTCTGTTCTGTGAGCCTATTTTTATAAATCATTAAAGATATTCAGTTGAGAACTAAAATAAGTAGAGTCATACATACAGGAAGTTTGTGGAATTCATAAAAATTTTCCCACTGGGACAATAAAGTATATACTCAAATTTTCACTGAAAAAGATTGTGACAGCTTTGTTTGCCTTAAAGAAGGAATAGATTTGTCTATGAAGATGATTATCTACAAAACTGACTCCTGTATTTACTGATCATTAGACAGACAACATCTGATTACAAGGAATCCCTAAACATAAAGCTAGATACCTCAAATATACTTGAAAAAAGCCTCACTTTGTAAAAACAAAACCAAAGCCCTCCAAAACTGAACATTTAAACCAGGTTTTTGAGTTCCTTCCAAATGCTGTCAGGCTCACATGAAACATTCCATTGTTCATCTTACTTTAAGCATTTTATTGTAACTTTTATTCATAAGGCATTTATAATGTTTTCATAGTGTAGAATCAGATGACACCGTGTTTGTAATTTAGGAACTATCCGACAGGAGAAACTGTTTAAATACAAATTGATGAAATATTACACACACACACAAAAAAAAAATCAAACTTTGAAAATTGAATTAGGATATTTTATCAAGAGCATGAAAATATTTTTTTCTGTTGATGCACTCTAATGTAGTTTGGTCAAAAGTGATGAGAACTTTTCAAAAGGAAAAAATCTTCTCTAACTTTAGTAAAGGAGAAATAAAAACTGTTATGCAGCTTCTAGTGACCTACCCAATGGGCCAAGGAACCATTCCTTACCTATTAGTATTCCTCTTATTATTGTACATCCTTCATCCTGCCATACTACTGCTGTGGTGTGTTCAGAACTGAACAGATTGTACTCTACATATCATGTAATGAAGTTAGAGGAAGAGAAAATAGCAGAACTGCACATTACTCTCTCTTGTAACTTTACTCAGGAGCTTAAAAATATTCGGGTTTTTTTACTGATCTTGAAATTTTGATTGAACAAAATCTCAGCATTAACATTTTAGCATATCTGTAATTCTTAGGACCGATTCAGAAACAATGAAAACATACACATAATAGTCTTACGCTCTTCTCAGATTATCTAACATCCTGATTCAGGATTTTTGAAGCGGCAAACAGCAAGTTTTCCTGGCTAAAGTCTGGTAAAATTTCCACTTTCACAGATAACACTGTCTGTATAATTTCTGGAATAACATGGAACCTATATCCTACTTAAAACTTCTCATGTGCTTGAATTTAGAAAGTTTTTTTTATCTTGCCACAGGGCAGGAAATGAGGTTTATTAGTGGTTGTTTTAAGGAGTATTATAAGGGTAGTAGAGGATGAAAAGAGAAAGGCCACTAGAGCTTTTCTATTATGCCAGCGTTTTTTTTCCTTATAAAGATCAAGGAGAAAGAAGTGTTATTGCTGTGCTACCAAAATACAGCTAATCTGATGGACAGAGTACCAAGTGGAAAGTGGGAAATCTAGTTTGACTTTAAAGCTTGCCCTCTGATGCGGTGTAACTTTGTACAAGTCACTTAATTTTGCTAGGCTCTCCACTCTGATTTGTAAAATCATGACAGTGAACTTTTCCTTCCTTTAAAGAACAAAACTGAAGTAATTCTTTTTATGGGTAAACAGCATAATTATTGTTAGAAGGAGGGACACCTCCGCAAAGCTCAGCTACTGTTTTCCTATATATATTTATAGCTGCACTTCCCCCCCGCGCCCCCCCAATACCTCTTATTAGCACACATTTTGTAATACCAAGTAATTAATTTATCTTTCTTTAAGAAATTTATAAATTTACAATTAATTCCTAAGTGGAATTTATGTGGAAATAGACAGAGTCTATTTTTCAATCCACCTTATGTCTGTCCTGTAATTTCCATAAGAACACCTGCTGTGGTATTTATATCACCGAACATCTGTATTACTACCAACAATTAAAACAGAGTTGCCTTACTGAGGTAATGTCTATGAGGTAGCAAGTGGGTCCAGTAATGATGAGAGGTTCATTCCAGCTGACATTAATACTGTGAGGAGATGTAGCTAAAACAGTCACATTTTCTGGAGGACCATCTGGAGCTGTAGAAAAAAATATGTATGTCAGTCATGGCCAAAGAGGTTCACAGCAAAGAATCCAGTCATTTTAGTGGCCAGTAGAGATTATTTTTCAATTTTAAAATATTTTTTCACACATTAACCATTATACCCTACTTAAATAACGATAACATTTTTTCCTTTCTCAAATACATATAGTGTGATTTAGAAACACACCTTTTACTGCATTTACTACAACTTTTCTAGAGTATGAACTGCCTACAACTTCATCTTATATTGAAATTATAGGGGTTTTTAATTACAAAGTATTAATATGTATTTTACATGACACAATCAAAACATAGACAACTATTTAGAAAAATAGAAAAGCATATACTTGTTTATGTCAAACTAATCATTCAAAAAATAAGAAATTGTGAAAACACAGTGTCTTCTACATGCTAGACAAAATACCTGGCAATGCTAGAAAGTAGTTGTACAATAATTTTATAGAGAAAAAAAATAATTCTGGGTATCATTTAAACTTATTCTTAACATATTAAGAAACTCTGGAAAACACACACAAAAAAGTGGTAGGAATTGTAAGCGGGGAAGAATGTTCACTTTAAGAAATGGGATTTTCCTAAAATTTTCTTTTGTCAAGATAATATGTGAATTAAACTAGTTATTTCTTATTCATGAACCAGAAATAAATGAAATCTTAATATCGACACAGGAGTTCTCAGTAAGTGGTATTACTTGTTCATAACGACTGTTGTAAATTTCAGAAAGATAGAATTTGGAATAGAAGTGAAAACATGTTGTAGGTAATGTCAGAACGTGGCTCCATAGTGCCTTTTCTTTTTGTCTACTACAAAAAAAACCCAACTTTGACCCATATCAGTAAACAGCCTGTTACAGAGGCAACAACAGATTTTTACATATTTCCAGAACTTGGATTCATAGTGCTTGTTTGTTTGTTTGTTTTTAGTAGTCTACAACAAAAAAACCCAAATAACCCTGCCAACATCTCCCTCCCCTCCCCCCCCCAAAAAAAAACCTCAAACACAAAACAAGTATGATTAAGACATATTAATGGACAGTCTGTTATAAAAACCAATAAAAGTGATTATATCTATCCCAGTCAGAAGATGCAACCTTTTTTCTCAAACGTAATTAATGCATCAAAACATATGTTTTTGCTATTAATCATCAGGTGAGAGGGCTTAATGAGAAAAAGTGGGGTGTATGCAAGATTACTTAGTTGTTCAGGTAGAAAACTGGTTAGGAAAAGGAAAAATGGCATGGAAGAAAGTACATAGCTATTGAAATTATGTGTGAAAGATTAATGGGGAGAAATCATGACATTTTGCTCCATAAAGATGAAAATTTTGAACCACGATTGCAGAATAAACCAGAAAAATTTGGGAATTGATAAGATACTGTGAAGAGTTTAGGGTGTTGGAGACTGAAGGTAGATTGCTGTGCTGGGATTAGCAGGAGTATACTAGACTTTGTAGGCAGGATCAGATTCAAACATTGGAAGCAGTCCTCAAAAATACCGAATATCATGGAACAACTGAATGAAGAGTGTAACTGAATGAACTATGAGAGCACATGAGGGGTGCTGAAAGAGGAGACTGCTCAGAGAAGGCTGGCTGTTAAGTGGGGAACTAGAACAGACACAACAAAATACAAGGGTAAAAATGTTCCCTAAAAACTAGAATTAGCCCAAATCAAGTTTATTTTGGTGGTAATGCATGTCAGACTTGTTGCTCAAACAGTGTCTTTTAGTGTAAACAATGCTTTCAGTAACTGTGGCAGTGATACCACCTTTAACACCAGCTGAAATTTCTTAAAAACAGTATAAAATTATATATATACACATAGCTTCCCAAGCCATGGTTTCCAAAACAATCAAGTTTCCAAAGACAATTTTCCATTACTTTTTTATAGCTCTAATGGAGCGTTTAATCTCTCTCTTTTTTTTTTTTTTTTTCCAGAAGCCAGTTTAGGTTTATGCATTAGACAATGATGGTGTGAAATAATTTTAAAGCATAATATAATCTACAAGTTATCGGACCTGAAGTTATTTATATGGATAATTTCCATGTGCAATTTATATTTGATACATTTTTAGATCTTTGCAAAAAAACTAAAATTGAGAATGTTGTATATAAGGTAGCTATAAAAATACATCTAAGCGTTAATACCTGTTTTATATTCATTGTGAAAAGTACAGTATCAGACATTAACTGAATGATACTCAAATTCAGGAATATTTTCTGAAATAACTTGCAAAAATAGCAAGAAAACTAGAAAAAGATATGTGTTTAACGTATCATGTCTTACAAAACCCAGCTTTTTAAATACTGTGTGTGCTTCAGTGGGTAACTGCCACATTCTGATTTAGGTTTGTTTGTGAAATGAAACTAGTCAATATGAGGCCATGATATCACTATACCCTTTCTCTTATAAATCACAGCAATTTACTCAGTAGAAATGACCTAGTCTTATTCTCTCATTCCCCCATAATCCAATCACTTCCTCTCATAAGCACTTTTCTCCTGGTTTTCACAATAATGCATTTTCTGTAACTAATAACCATCATTTCCTGATTATCATGCTTCTATCCTTGCACAGGAATGTGGGTCTTATGGAGGTCAGGGTCATCTTTCCCATCCATCTGCATCCTGATGCTAAGGCAGCAGTTAAGTGTGTTAGCTTGAACATAAGTCTGGATAGCCCATCATTTAGCATAATCCTCAAAAATAAGACTGAATACTCCAGTCTTCTAGCAGAAATCCTTGCTTGCCAGTTTGGTTAAGACCAGCTTTTTTTTTCATTTCCTCCAAAATATTAAGTGTGAAGTTCAGTTATTTCATTTCATAATCACCTAGGTTAACTTTTGCCTATATTTAAACACTTATATCAGGCCATATTTACTTGCCAATATTTAGCTCTCAGAGAATGAAAGGCACAAAGAAAAATGAGCTCTTTCAGGCAAAACCTGCCAGAAGAAAGGGCACATGAAAACAAATGAAATATTATTGCTTTTCAGCATACAGAAACATTTCTTTAAGTATACCAAGAAACTGGGAAGGTGCTGAAAAGAGGAGCATAACCCTATGTCATAGCTTTCATGGGACATTCGAACATGTGGGATTTTCCTTTGTGTCTCAGTATATCCTGGAATTAGGAGACTTGGTAGTTTTCCAAGAAGTATTGCATTGTGTAACTGTATGAGATCCAAAATTAGGTCAGTGATCTCACTGCCATTCATTTTCCACCTAACGCTGACCCTCCAAAGTGTTTTTTCTGTTAGAAAGCATGAATTTGCTCTATCTTATTCTCTTTATAAATGTAAAACTGAAACTTGGGTTATGTGCAGGTGTGAGGGGAAAAAAGTTTCCCCAGCTATGGAAAACACTTCTTGCCCTTTCCCTTACTGTGATACAACACTGTGATCTGTACTGGTAACTATATAAACCTAGGTCATGTTGGAAATATTTCATCTTTCAGAGTAGATTCGGCTCTTGAGTAATCCATCAGCTAAGCAATAACAGTGCCATCAAACTACTTTATGAGACAGTAGGACAATTCCTGTGAGAATAATCTGCAAGACAGAAGGCTGAATAGTTTATCTGTGTGACACAACAACTGGACTGTATTGAACAACCTGTAACATTTTCCACAGAGTAACACCATAGCCACCCTCAGTACAGAACACAGGCATTATTTTTGGTCTGAAACTTGCAAACGAGTTGAAGAATCTTAAAAAGAATTCCTGTAGCCTTAAATTCACCTTCATAATCAACAACTGAAATAAATAGCTAAGATGCTCACCGTAGTCACTGGATAGTCAGAGTTATTAAGTATTTCTGCTTTAGCACAACAGTCAAATCCTCAGCACTTTTAAAGAATATTTAAGGGTTTCTGTTATGTAAATTTTGCTACTGTTCAAGTTTCATCTCTGTGTTCTGGGAAATTAGTAGTCTAACAGTTTTCAGTTTAAATATTGTAACTTCCTGCATATGATTATAGTAACAGCAATATTTTCTTTAGGTTTGAGAGAAACACAGATTTCTGAGAAACCAATTATTTATGGAGAAAAATCATTTGATGATTATTTCTCAACCAAGGTAACTTTCCCTTTGGCAGAAGCAATGTCTTACAGAGGCAATTCTTGAAAATCAGAAACAGTGGCTAACTTCTGCCCTCAAATCTGCAAACACAACTCCCATTGATTTTATGGGCTAAGTACTCAGGCTATTTTACATAGCAGCTAAGCACCCTTAAGCCCTAACAGACCATGTATATTGGCTGTGTACCAGCAGGCTAATCCAGAGGATGCTTGGCCATGTCCATGAGGGAAAGAAGAGGGGGATCAACACCTGTTCTCTGGAGGCACTCCCCAAGGCTTCCCAGACTGCCAGCTCTGTTTTGTGCATCCAGAATTTTTTTTACCTGCTACAGGCAGTACCCGTTGCAAAAGAAAGAAAAGAACTAAGTCTTTTAGTCGTTTAACCCCATTTCTAAAGACTAGTCTTTGGAAAGTATGAGGTCAGGTAGCCAGAGACCTGCACTTCCTAAAGATCAACCACTGCTGAGGGAGGCTCCCAGCGCTGCTGAAACCTGCCTGGAGCTACCAGCTGACTACCCAGCTGTGCAAAGTGTCGAGTTCCTCTTTTTTTCCTCCTCAGCTGATTGCCACTTCCCCAAGAAAAAGACCAGCACCCAGCCATGATATCTGGAATAGTGCCCACGCTTCCTTGACTCCATGGTGGTGTGTTTTATAGGCAGCTCATCTCCTGACGTGTCATGGATTTAGGTCACAGGCAATTGGTCACTGCCCACTTCCCTCACCACAGACACTTGGGCTGCAACAACTAATGGAACTTCTTAAACTTCTAACCCCTTTAATAAACTAGCTAATAGAGCACACAGAGAACCTACTACTGAGAATGACCCTGTATTGGCATGGAAAAGGCTTGTGCAGTCTTGTGAGATTTTTATACTTTTAACCACCATCTCCTCAGTGGGACTGATCGGGAATTAGATTGCTCTTAAACTAAATTATCACTATCCAAAGAGGAAATCATAAAGAGGCTCCTATCTTTAGGTGATTATATGTGTTTTGATTATCTGCCTCTCTGTCCAGTTTGAATGCCTAACTTTCCTAAACTCAGCAACAATTTATGGAAGGTAAGTATTTACATATGTCAGCAGCTGAGATCTATCCATCTAATAGTAAGAAATTTTCCCAGAGCTGTTGGCTCAAGAGCTGCACACATTCTGTTACTTATTTTCTGCTCCATCTGGGGTGGTATGTTTTAGGATTTTTTCACTTTAATTTAAAATATTGCCTTAATTTAGAGGCATAGCATCCCCATAAGAGCCACTGGACAACGAAAGTAAGTGCACGTGAGGATGAGACTGCAGCTGATTCCAGTACTTCTCAGTCCAAAGGACTGCTTCTGGGGTCTTGTGATGTTCACTATCGCAGTGTCCAAATCTCTTTGCCCTTTGGGGCTTAGAATTTCGCTATTGCAATTTCCAACCTGCAAATGAAGATGATAGTATTTCCTTACCTAATGGAAAAATTGTGAAGTAATTAGGGATAGATGACTATATTACTTTACAGAGAGTGCACATATACTGTGAGGAGCATTATATAAAGGACTCCTGGATTCACATCACATAATTGTAAAAACATGAATGGAATAAAGTAAGTATGAGGACCATTGAGTAGTCCTTGGTACGCAGCTGTTTAAGCCCTTGGTATCTCTGTTATGATTGCTTTGGAAGGGGAAAGGAGTGAAGGAGCTCTTTTTAGCCAGGACGTTCATAGTGTTTCTCAGTTGTTCTGCATGGGCCAGAGGCCAGATCTCACATGTTCTCTGATCTAGGCTGGCTGTGGGCTGTGTGGGAAGGTCATATGTCAATGCCACAATTTCCTAAATAATTTATGTTTCAGGTCTCCTTCTCTCAAATATCTAGCAATGACTTATCCATGACAACTAGCTCTTCTCTTACTTGGAAACCAAAGTCCTCAGCTGAGGCATTACCACGCTAATATTTGTCACGACAGTCCTGTAGGTGTTACATGGCCACTCTGATTTGCAATCTCTTCAGGTGGATATAGTATTGGAAAGAAATCTGAAATCTTCTGAAACTACTACCTAAATTCTATTGCCAGGAACATACAGCAGAATTTCAGGAAAGCCTTATGACATTAGAGAACAGACTTTCGTCAAAGAATTAAAAAAAAGGACTACTTTTCACTGACATATCCCACATGTGGAGATGGACTGAAAATGGCATATCAACCCAAAGTAGTCAAAATTTAGACTTATCAATTCTAGATCTGGAAAAGGGCTGAAGAATGAAATTGCTGTTGGGTAAGCAGCAAATACAGTAGAGCATCCAAAAGGCATTAAAATATGAAGTAGTGTCAAGTATGCATTTCTACCACGTGATTTATATAATGATATTTCATAAGTGAAAAGTTGCAATAAATATTTATTAAATTCACTAATATTGTAGGTCTATGAAGAAATAACTTCCAACAAGTGTTCTTGCTTATGTACGTGAACATCACATTGTTACAGCATTATAACACACGGCAAACATTCTTACTTACATCCAGGAAGTGTTTGTGTAGAAATCCAAGGTGAATAACTGCCATAACCAACATTCGTACTGGCAGCAACTGCAAATCTGTACCATCTGTATTTTTTCAGTCCATACACTGTCTCTTCTATCCGGCCATCCACCATATTTTCATATAAATATTGATGCATCTCATGTTCGATACATTCCTTCGTTTCCCAGTCACTGCAGTGGATGGATTGTAGCTGTGTGGTAACCTTGTAGTTTTGAAAGTAGCCAAGGATAGACTTCGGTGATCTCCAATTCAAGGTCACACTCGTTGATTGTACGTTGGAAAAAACAATATCCCTGGGAGCACTAGGAACTACAGATTAAAACACTCGTAAGATACCTCCATTTGAATGAAAAGTGATTGCAACTATAAACTTTTTATCCAGTGATGAAAAAATATTTTAATAAGCATGTCTAAAGAACAAGATTCAATTTCATATGGTTCGTGAGGAACAATTCTACTGGTGTAAAGCCCACTGTACATATATAGATGGCATACATTTACTAGAGCTTTTGAAATAAAGAAAATTACTTTTATGTGTGGCATGCAGGGGCAGCTTTGAGAGGTGTGACATTGCTGTTGCTACATTTTGGGCTATGTCTCAACTGGGGGAAGGAAAAAAGTTATTTTTGGCCTACCCACAGTATCTTTTCTACTGCTGCTAACTGGGATTCCTCACCTCTCACTTAGAAATACTCATTTGTCTCCCTCTCTCTTGGTAACATATGAAATTCTCAAGCAACACCTCAAGGTTTCGTACAATCCTGTTTCACCTTCTGAATGGAAAGTGTCAATACATACAATATGTTTGCCCATCTTTATATAAGTGCTTTACAAGCTGGTCATTAAACAACAAATTACAAGAATGCCAACAGGAAGAGCTATGGCCATAGAAAGCAAAAAAAGAAACTTCCCATAACTTTGCTTCCATGTATTGTCCATTTATCCATGTACATATATGTGGGTATACACAGGTTATATTCACGTGCAGGGAGACAGAAGTAGTGCATGGATGTACATGCAAACACATGCATGCACATTTATCCACATCAATATTAAGCCAACAGTGTAGTCCCAGCTCTCACAGACTGGATGCAACATATGGTTTTGTGCTGTATCACATAGTCATACAGTAAGCTAATATTATCTCTAAGATTCTGTAAGATAATACTAATACTCTCTGTGGCAAAAACTGCACAGAGAAATCAGCTCAGAAATCATTCTGTGCACTTAACTTTAAAGAGTGCTTTAGAGTCTTTAGGGGGAAGAAGTATCACTGGTAAAAGAAAAACACATGATACATCCTTAAACCGAAACTGAGAAGCCCCAAGGCTTACATAAAGAATAAAAGGATCCCAGACCAGCGTTACTGGGGAAGAAAGAGAAAACCTCCTGGGTTTTTTTTCAGCCTTGTGGGAATATCTGGTCTCTGCTTTCATCTGCAACAATTTGTTTATAAAAATCATCATAACATAACAAGCTGAAGTCTCTCAACTAAGTATGAAAGTTTAACAAGATATGTAAATTCTGAGTCAACTTAAGCTGTAATGATGAAAACGCTGAGAAATTCAAATCCCTTCAAATGAGCCTGAAGCAGGTGGAGCCTGCAGAAAACAGGTCAGCTGCAGGAACGATGGGCACTTCCCCTGTCCTTCCACTCAGCTCTCACGCACACATACTCTACATCACAGCATGCAGTAGACCCAAATGCTCCCACCCTGCTACACACTAAGCAGACAGAGAACAAGAGCAAACTGTCTAAGAGAAAAGTCTTTGCTAGAACCAACTTTCATCATCATACTCAATGCTATCAGAATTAAAGTTGTTTTGCTCTGTTGTTATTAGAATGAAGAAAAGTACAGGAAATAGTAAATAAAAACAAATCAGACAGTAACCTTGCTTGATCACAGTTTTGGAGATGTACTACACAGCTTGTCTACTTTACAGGAAAAAAAACAACCAACCAACCAACCAAAAAAATGCCAAAACCACAGCATTATTTTAATATTAGCTCTAAAAACTATGTCTGCTACTTGTGTAAATTAAAAGAAAGGGCTTGCTTTGACCACTAGTTAGTGGAAACTTAAGGCAGAGAACTGTTCAATGGTTACTATGAAAAAAAAACCCTCTATTTTTTCATA
>NW_010230204.1:24685-37357 GCF_000690775.1 Eurypyga helias | reverse complement strand
TGATTCTATGATATTATTTAAGGCCACTTCTCTTCTGCTTTGCAGCCTGGTAGACATGGAGTGAGTGTTGTCTCAACTGCTCTTAGTTTTCTCATCCCAAAATGCCTCAAAAAGGTGTGAAAGCAAATTCAGGCACCAAAACCAGTCCTCTGAGTGTGGTTCCAGATTCAACCTTTTGCTTCCCAACTGCACTGTCATCCTTCATCACAACTTTTGCTATACCAGCCTGAGACCATGCTACATAGCTTCAGGTATTAGGAAATATTGGTTTTGTCTTGCAGAAAATGGAGGTTTCATGGAATTGTAGAATCGTAGAACAATTTGAGTTAGAAGGGACATTTAAAGTCCCACCCCCTGCCATGAACAGGGACACCTTCCACTAGACCAGGTTGCTCCAAGCCTCATCCAGCCTGGCCTTGAACACTTCCAGGGATGGGGCATCCACAGCTTCTCTGGGCAACCTGTCCCAGTGCCTCCCCACCCTCACTTTAAAAATTATCTTCCTTATATCCAATCCAAACCTACCTGCTTTCAGTTTAATACCGTTGCTCACTGTCCTGTCACTTCAGGCCTTGGTTAAAAGTCTCTCTCTGTCTTTCTTATAAGCTCCCTTTATATTTTGAAAGGTCTCAATTGTGTGTCTCTGGAGACTTCTCTTCTGCAGGCTGAACAACCCTTACTTTTTCCAGGAGTTTCCAAGAGGGCAGAATCTGGGAAGCCACATGGCAGTAATCAAGGGCCTTTGTTACACTTAAGGACTTTTTAGTGTTTCTTTGCTTTTTAACATGAAATATAGTTTTCAATAAAATGAAATCTTCCTATTCTAAACTTACAGAACAGCTCAGCTGGCCATCCTTCCCACTAAGTTGGAGAGGGTATGCTCCCCTCCAGCACCTTCAGAGACCTCCTCTCCAGCATGCCCAGGGCTGTCAGGGCAGCCTGACCGCACCCTTCTGCACCCAACCTGTACCAAAAGCATCTGATCCTTTCAAAGCATTATTTATCTTTGTTGACCTAAATGCATCCTCTATATATTTGTCCGCCTGACCAGGCCCTTATTATCACTCACAAAAAAGTGAGCGGATACTTTGAAATGTCCCATCCCTGGAAGTGTCCAAGGCCAGGCTGGATGAGGCTTGGAGCAACCTGGTCTGGTGGAAGGTGTCCCTGCCCATGGCAGGGGGTGGAACTGGGGGGGGCTTTAAGGTTCCTGCCAACCCAAACATGCAAAGGACGTCGAAGTGGTGCATGACCGTGCACACATCAAGGTACTGCTGCTGCCAGCACTGGCTCCTGTGGCTACTGCTGATGCTACCAGAGATAGCATCAAATAAAAAGTTGTCGCCTTTCACCCTTCTTTTCCGAGGAGAATGTAGTTGAGACGCATCCTTACTGCTGAGAGGCCACAGCACTCCAAAATATGTTGGTTACCATGGCCTGCTGTCGTTAACAGCTCTGTCTCTTGCTCTGCTGGCAGGTAACTGATAGCTGCTCCAGCACTGGGCTGCACATTTGGGGTGTCACAGTGCGAAACATTTTTATTTATTTAATCTCTGGGCCTCTGCTTAGTCTGCCCTGAGATGTTTTCCCAGTATAGCTATTTCCAATGGAAAACAAAATGATTACATCTCCAAGGAACGTCAGCATAGATGCAGGTGTAACTGCAGTTTATATAGAATAGGTCCTCCGTTTTTGTGTGTGTGCCTGGCCATCAGTCCAAAGCCTGTTTACATGACAGAATTCTGTTACCGAAAACTGCAGTTTTCTGCATACAGTGTGCCTTAAACACACAGTGTACAGGGATCAAAAAGTTATGTATTTATTATCAACATGTGCAACTGGCTCTTAGGTCATTTAGAAGTTGGACTTTTCTACTTCATACGAGGAGTTCAGGTCTCCACTGGAGAGAAAGGGACAGGGGTTAGCAGTGGACTTGGTAGCGTTGGGTTAATGGCTGGAGTTGATCTTCTTAAAGGTCTTCTCCAACCTAAACCATTGTATGATTCTATGAAAGATTCACTGCCAGAAGGCAGTTATTCTTACCTACCACGTGATGGGATGAACTGACCTCTGGCAGTATCTATCTTCAACTGCACAAGAAAGATTAATTCCACGGGAGGACCTTTGATAACCACCAGCTTCTAGGTCATGAGACATTCCTTTTTAGCTGTCTAAATGAAATCTCAGACCAAGCCCATGAGGCCGCTCGGTACTTTGGGGCAACCCCAGAAAAGCCCTGTCCTGACCACCTGCTGTCGAGCTGCTATGGGCATGGAACAAATGGCCAAAGCATCCTGCAGACCGTGACTCAGCCGTGCTGAGCTTCAGCTGATGAGCTGCAAGCCTGAAGCACGCTTCTTGAGCTCCTTTTGGTAAATCCGTGATCTCTCGCACACCGAGCTATCCCTGCCCTCCCAGGCAGCCTGCCTGCAGCAGCAGAGCGAGCTTTATGGGTCTGCTGAGGCCATACCCGAACATCCCGAGTGATCTTCGTGAATGATGAAGAAATGCTCGTGGGTCTTGGTAAATAGCTACAAGGGGCAGTTACTGTAGTTTAAGATGTACACCTGATTTCAAACCTCACCTCGTCAGGCAAACTGTGAGCAAGACTGAGCCAGCCAAAGTGCTGTCACTAAAACTACATTTATTACATAAGTGTATAAGATAAATGACCTGAGGCAAATTTCCTTGGAAAATATTTATTTTGGTAACAATTCATTCTTTAGTGAAGACACTTGGGAAAAAGGGAAAAGGAAACTGCATAAGAAAAAACCTCCAAACCCAAGTCCTTTTTGCTTTGTAAAAAAAGCCTTGGATAACCACTGCAAAAATGGTATATGTGGGGTTTTTTGGTTTCTTCCTTTTAAAACGTCTTTGGAAATATGTCTTTGAGCATTTCTGACAAGCTCTGAAAATAAACATAGCCAAACAAAGCTTAAGTCAGTCATCTATAGAAACATGGGATATACCAGGATTCCTCTGTCTAGACACAAATTTTTCATTTTTTCAGCTAATATCATTCAGATTTCTATTCTGACCCATTAACATAATATGTGACCTTCAGTCTGCTTCTGAACAGGAGCTGAGTGTCACTGGAGGAAGCAGACTTTGGTGACTTTGGTAGCAGTCACAACAACTCATATTCCTCCTAACGCATTTTTAACATCTCATGAGAAGTCACTTATTCAAACGGCTTTCAGCCAGCCCACTTCTCCCTCTTGAATCCAGTCAGGAGTCACAAGATGAGGTATCCAAACCTCAGGTAAACATAGAATGATCATAGAATCACAGAATGGTTTGGGTTGGATGTGACCTAAAAGCCCATCCAGTCCCACCCCCTGCCATGGTCAGGGACACCTTCCACTAGACCAGGTTGCTCCAAGCCTCATCCAGCCTGGCCTTGGACACTTCCAGGGATGGGGCATCCACAACTGATGAGTTGTGGGAGGGGAAGATGAGGTAAAGAGTAATACCCACATGAGGTCCTTGGCGGTGATGGGTGCTGGATCTGCTGCTCCTCAGAGTATCAGCTGCTTCATTGCTTTTGGGCATTAATGAACCTCTTGAAGGAAAGAGCTCTATAGGTGAACACTGATAGCCCTCCTAAGGATGCATTCCAAAAATGTCAGTTTGAGGGAAGGAAAGAAGAAACAATCCCAAGAGGAGAGCACCAGCTTTTGGAAGCTCCCGATCTGCTGACTTCCACCTCTGGGTGTCCTGAACCCATCCAACACTGGGATCAGGGTGTTTCTCCATACCATAGCCATGTACCCTATCCTCGCTCTGCTCAGGGCAAGGAAAAAACAGTTTCTGTGGGTGTCCAACTGTTGGGTTGGGTTGAGGACCACTGTCACCCTCCACAGCCCATGTCTGCGCTAAATTTCAGAGGGTGATTTCCTCTGAAATCCTCAGAAGGAATTTTCCTTGCAGGCTATTAGACACGAGGGTCTGTAACATATATTGTAAGAGCTTGATGAAGGCTGAAGGGCAGTCACGTTTTTACTGACTCTCATTTAAATTTAATTTAAATTTAATTTAAGCATTACTGCAAGCCCCATAAGCAAACAGCTCCAATTGACGCTGCTTCTTGTTTTACTCAAGACTGAGTTTTAGCTGGAGAGGCGGCCCTGGATGACTGGTGGGGTTGCTGACTCTGGGTGAACCCTTGCCAGATCGAGAGCCTCCCATTGCTGCTGACATGTGGGTGATGGCACGTGGTGAGATGCTTATCGGTCCCTGTTAAGCCGCTGTAGCATAATCTTCTTCGCTACTCTGGACTAGGGGCATGAGATGTCACGCAACCCTTCACCTCTCAGGGACCCGCATCTACAAGTTGGCTGAACGTGGATGCAGCTGGCGAGTCCTTGTGGTATGCTGTGGTTTATTTTTGGAGGCAGAGCCATGAAAAAATGCTGAGGACTCTCATTTTGATCACTGCTGCTGTCCCTTGTTGGCCTTGTGGCGTTCTGCTTTGCATCCACAAATGCTATCCCATATTCAGAAGGCACAGTGATGTTTTCCACTGTGTCTGTCTTGTTTAAACCCCCCCAGCGGTGGATTATCCTGCTCCATACCAGCTGCACGATCCTCATCCACATCTTAGAGGCTGGTTAACTGTTATCCTATAGATTTGTCCGGGTAGCCACCCAACATCAGACCTCCTCCACTACTGCAATGCAGTCGATGGGGCTAGGAGCCTCCCCTGAAATAAATTTTGTGTACTAATGCTTTATTGCCCCTCCCAAATAATCCTAAAGCACCCACACAATGGTGCAATCCAAGTGGACTGCAGAGTGTCACAGACAGTGACCCCAAGAGTGTCACCTTCTCCATGGCAGGGATGAGCTGCATCCTGGATTTTTGGCTACCCCTTTCCTAACAAGTTTGCACTTAAACCCGAGAGCCAACTGGCAGAATCATGCCATGTTCATGTTGTCCGAGTCTCCAGAACCAGGTGGACACATCCCAGCTGCCTTTTGGGATTTGCACTTGTCCTGCTGTGCTGAGCACACCCATGTTCTGCCACTGTGAGAGAGGTGGGTTTTGAGTTTTCCACCTACGTCTTGCAGGTACCGTTCCTGAATTCCTGCACCATTCCCTACGGCTGGGATTTCTTTCTGTCTTTGTCACTCAAAGATCTCTTCAATGCACTTTTCATGTCACTGCAGCCTCTATATACGGTTATGCTTCAGACACATCTCCGAATATCAATATAGCAGAAAAGAAGAAAAAAGGAGCTGAGCAGGTACACATCCCTTAATGACTTTTAAAACCTTTTTAAAGGCCTGCAGTTGGATTTTTTTTTAGTGTAGAGCCACTCCTTTGGGACCTACTCTCGGTATAAACTTGTGCTAACATCTGAAATAAATCTAAAATTGAGGTAATCTTTTGGAGCTCAGTCTTATAAAACACTGCCTGCCATCCCCGCCTGGAACGATTGGGTTTCTTTATTCCACATCTGTGTGCAACGAAGGATCTTACTGACTGTTTTTATAGGGCTGAACACTCTGTTCCCATCTTCATGTCGCTCCTGTTGTGAACCTTGAAGGTAGCTCTGACACTTCACTTTTCTCTCATGAGAAACACAAGTTACAAGATCTTCCTGAATAGCCTCTTCTTATAAATAAATAATTCTTTTTCCCCACAAAATTCCCTTGAAATGTGGCAAGTAAAGTGCTTTCACCTGTTTACTGAAGTGCATATCAGTTTATCTGTACCAGCAATAATGTGTAACTTACATATAGTAAAAACCTCTCAGCATATATCAAGGGTTTTCTCCGTGCCTTCCGTAGCAGTCAAATGAGCTCTGTCGCATTTTCAAGTGGAAAGACCTGATCAACCTAAATGTTAACACTCGTTTTTCTCCAAAAAGCAGCCCGTTTGAGTTCAGTGCCACTTGACTCCACTCTTCCATCACCCACTGGCTCGTGTGGGTATGGGGTCTCCATCGCTTTCTGCCTTGGGCAGTTGCCTACACGTTGGGTGTAAGACCTGAACGTGACGTCCTTGGGACCTATGTTCATCTCGCGGTAGGCTCTGTCAGAAATAGTGGATTTAAGGGATGTTGGAGCCCAGTGGTCACTGGCAGCACAGTTTTAACCTGGGACAAGTAGCACTGAGCTAAGGGTCTTTGAGAAACTTGGTCTCATTGAAGATGCCCCTACTCATTGAGGAGGTGGACTAGAAGACCTTTAAAGTGCCCTTCCAACCCAAACCATTCTGTGATTCCATGAATTAACCCCCAAACCCAGATTAGGACGGGTTAGAGATTGTTCTCAATAGTTTGTCTGGGTGCAACCACCCTGTTTAGGGGAACAAGGGGGTTTGGCAGTATGGATGTGGCTACACCACCCCAGCCTTGCTGGGGCCAGAGCACAGACCCCTGTACAGTTTATTGTACCAGGATAAATGCATCCTTAACCTTACCATTACATGTGCTGGCATTCCAGCCTGCTCTTAGAGTAGCCATCTCCCAGTGCTGTTGTGCATTTATTTTATCCTGGGCTTCGGCTGTATTTTCTAAAACTCCACTGTGAGAAAGTTGTAATTGGACTCCTGAAATTGAATTTAGCGGTTGCCTGGTTGTCGGGCAGTTTTTCTGCCCATCGTACACCAGACATAATCATATTCCATCAGAGGCAGAATAAGCCAATATGTCCTGCATTACTAAGTGTAACACAAGTTTATTGCCTTCTGGGTTTCCTCGGGTTTGTTTTTGTTTTGGTTTAGCTTTTTTTTTCCTCATGACAGATGTACACATTTGTTTTTGTGACTCTTGTCCGTGGGCCTTGGTGTTCTGCGTTATAATGGTACATGGGAAAATAGAGAGAGAAGGGTGAAAATATCGATATGGAAAGGCCCAGCAGTGGTTTAGGTAAGATAAAATAACAGACAATGTCAGCCCTGGGGTTGTCATACTGATAATAATATGCATTCTGCCAAGGCTGGGAGAGGGAAGGAGGGGAGTGTTTGAGAGGACGGATAGGAACTCATGCTAGGAACAAGTCTGGAGCAGAAACAAAGGGATTTAGTGCTGTCTGTGTGGAGCTTCCCTTTGCTTATACTCCTGAGATCAGATCACCCCCAGGGGAGGTGGCAGCCCTGGTCAAAGAGGGACATGATGCCTTCCCTGTCCATGCTGGCTTGTCCATAGCTGGGCTCCCCACCCAGTTCAGATCAAGTCGGAGCTGTGGTGTATAAACATGGGTCTGCACCCATTTCTGCTGAAATACCCACAGAACCCCCAGGCAGCCATATAGGGAAGTTAACTGGGCTAAAGGTGTGTTTTCCTAGCCTGCATGGGGAGGAAATTTTAGGCTGTTCCTGTTTTTATTATATAACTGTGAGTCAAAACAGACAAAACGGAGGTATTAGAAGGAATCATCACAGAACTAAATATGTTCCATGCAAATGCCTTTAAGAGAAAGCCATCTAAAATTAAAAGTGAATTCATGGCTCTCCCTATTATGGCTTAAATTTATTAATAACCAGTGAAATTATAAAGTGACAACCAACAGCATCGTTTAAGCCATGACTATTTGTGAACTGCTGCTGGGGAGCCTGACCTAGGCTTTGACAAAAAAGTTGTCTCTTTTGTGGGTGCAGAGAGCATATTTTCTCCAGTCACTGATGTCAGCATCGTAACGCCATGTGGAGAGGCTCTCAGCTGGAGGGCTGCTGTGGAGGTGGTGGAAGGTGCCCAGATCCCTTGGAGAAATTCAGCTGTGGTCCCCTGGCAGCTGCCTGCTCCTGCCAGCGGTCCTCAGTTGACATTATCTCCTGGCTTCGCCTCTCAGTGCTTCTCTGTCCTCTTTTGCTCCCTGTTGGAAGCCCTTTCCCCGTGGCAGATTGATGATGCTATGGGGGGCGTCCCCAGCGGCTGTGCTGCCATCTGTCCCCCCTCCCACTGCAACAACCCAGAGGCACCATCACTTTGGGATGGGTTTCCTGAGCACTCCCAGGGGTCAAGTTTTCCCTCTAATGACTGCTGAGTGGGGAAAACATTTCTCCTGGTGGGATGCAAGCACCTGAATACCATGTCCAACCATGGGACAGCCTAGCATCCTGCCTGGACACAGTGGATAGAGTGGGGCTTCCCCTTGGTTGTAGGGGTTTGCTCCAATCTGTTATAAAAATAACTTATTTCAAGATGATTTGGTTCCAGGAGGGAGCAGAAGAGCAAATCTCCCCAGTTCCTCTTCTGGCTTCATCTTTTATCCACCCCTGTGGCTTTTCTATCCCCTGCCTGCTGCTAATCAGCATTCCTCGCCAAGAGCAGCTGCTAATCCGCCGGCAGTAGTGCGTGCGGAGGGTGGGGAGGTGTTCAGGGCAACGAAGTGACACCCTCCCAGCAGCTCCTGCCCAACATTCCTGCCTCCAGCAGCACCAAACTGCCCCTTTCCCAAGCTGAAAGCCGCTGTGGCAAAAACGAATTCATCCCAGTGCACCGAGTCCCACCCATAAAAGCTGTTTCGTAGCACTTGCATTTTAGGTAGGGGAAAAAAAAAAAAAAAGGATTTGTATATGTGTATGCGTGTTTGCGTGTGCGGGCGTGTGTGTATATGTAAATACATATATATATTTTCCCCGCTGAAACAACTCGCTTCCCTTTGGGAATAAAGGGGATCTTTAAAAATGCAAAATTTCCTTCCAGACAGTTTGTCATGTCTTACTAGAAACCGCCGACCCTATTAGCAATTTAAATGATGTCTCCTATTAGCATAATTTTTAATGAAGCAGAGCACGTGTTTCACATTTGTGTTTCCGATGGGGTGGGGAGGAGGCACTCGGACACTCCATGTACGTCGTAGAAACTGGCTTTGAGAAGGTAAGGAGTGATGCCACAACCTTTTGACAGTGACCCAAGGTGATGGGATGAAATTTAGTGTTTGGGGGTGGTGTGTTAATTGTCCTCCGCTAAGGCCGTCGATGATGCTCACGCTGCCATCGTAACGGACCTGTTTATAGACCAGCACCTCCTGTTTCGGCGTGACACCATGTAGATACTTCTATCAGGACTACCACTGCACGCTCTTGACCTGCTCGCAGGATTTATGAGCCCTGGCCCGGACTTTATTTTAGATAGTTCTCTGCAAGTGGGTTTGCATGACAGGGATTTTCTCCAAATTCTGCATACAATTTAGTGGAAAACCTGCACTGACACAAAAAGGCCGTGGGCGTACACCACCACCACTGTGGTCGGTCTGGCTGAGGTTTAGCTGCATGTGGACTGAACGAAGGAGAGGCGTAGGTGGGTTGTGTGCGCCTGCGGCTTTGCTGCTAGTTGTGAGTCGCGGGATGCGCATCACAGAATCACAGAATGGTTTGGGTTGGAAGGGACCTTAAAGATCATCCAGTTCCAACCGCCCTGCCATGGGCAGGGACACCTTCCACTACCCCAGGTTGCTCCAAGCCTCATCCAGCCTGGCCTTGGACACTCCCAGGGATGGGGCATCCACAGCTTCTCTGGGCAACCTGTCCCAGAGTTCCCCACCCTCTCCGGGAAGAATTCCTTCCTGATATCTAATCTAAACCTCCCTGATTTCAATTTGTACCCGTTACCCCATGTCCTGTCACTACAGGCTCTTGTAAAAAGTCCCCCCCAGCTCCCTTGTAGCCCCTTCCGGTACTGGAAGGCTGCAATAAGGTCTCCCCGGAGCCTTCTCTTCTCCAGGCTGAACAAGCCCAACTCTCTCAGCCTTTCATCATAGCAGAGGGGCTCCAGCCCTCTGAGCATCTTCATGGCCGCCTCTGGACTCGCTCCAAGTGGTCAATATCCTTCTGATATTGAGGGCTCCACAGCTGGACGCAGCACTCCAGGTGGGGTCTCCCCAGAGCAGAGTACAGGGGCAGAATCCCCTCCCACGACCTGCTGGCCACACTTCTCTGGATACAGCCCAGGATACGATTGGCCTTCTGGGCTGCCAGTGCATCCTGAAGGTCCGTCTGTGCGTTATTTCTGCAGGGGCTACGGGAGGTGAACAACGTCACCTCCGTGGTGTGGCCAGTGTCGCTGGTGAAAACACAAATAGGGTCGGCTGGAATATTTTTAGGATTCAGAAAAGGTTGCACATCACCCTCTATCAGATGTGCACGGAGAAACTGTGATTTTTATTTATTTCTTCTGTTTTTCTCCAAAAATCTTACAAATAGCAAGATTTTTCTCCCCTGCTGTCATTCATAAAATCTTTGGTAGCTTTTAAATGCGATCCAGAAGCTTTCTCAGGTCATTGCCCTATCAGCCAGGCTGTGATTTCAACCCCAAATCCTCCCTACCTACTTGGGAGTCCAACGGGGGTTAGCAAAACCCGAATGACTGATGGCAATAAATGCTAAATAAAATCACTTCCCACCCTAGATCTGTTATTATTACTTCAAATTCGTATTTGCTTTACAGTCCCCTCGTGGCAGTGTGCAGGAAGGGAATGCCAATGGGTTTTCAACTCGATCAAACATCAGATAAATCAGGGCTGGTTTTGTTGTTTTTGCTAAAAACCTACACGATTCCTCTCAGATGAAACGGTAGCCCACGTGCCCATCTTTTTCTCTGTTTTCCCCCTGATTTTCCCCAGCTCTCCCTGCCTGCAACGCCGATCCGCTGCACTACGCCAGGTCCTTGCGTTCAAGCCATTTGCGACGTTAGAAGGGAAATTGTGCATGGGTGTGAAATCTTGTGTGCACACATGTTCCAGATTTTGTTTGCTTAAAAGCCCGTGCAAAGAGCTTTTTTTTTTTTTTTTTCCCCCTTAATGGGAAAATCCTCCTGGGAACTGAAGTTACACAGGCAATAACACACAACACAAACCGGTAACCGATCCCTCACGGGGAGGACAGAAATGCCCTTGTGCTGGGCCACCCTTTGGGGAAGCAGAAGGTCACTCGGACCAACCTTTCCCCTACGCCAGCCTCCCTGGCTTGTGCGTGAATGGTCTGCCACGATACAGAAACATCCTCATTAGGATAATAGGCAGATTTCCAGGATCCACTTCTGATTCCCTCGTCCTGGAACAGTCCCAAATATCACAGATGTTTTGACGGCTCTCCCAGAGGGCGGCAGCAGCTCATCCTCCACTTTCGGCATGTTGAGCCCTGGCACGCTGCGAGCGGCAGGCTGCTGATGCCCTGATCCGTACTGGGGACGGCAGCCACTCCGGTGCTCCTGGTGAACCCATCACCTTCCCCCCAGCAGAGCAAGATCCCACTGTGGGGTATAGCCCAGCTGGGTGTTTCAAAGCCATGTGGCATCCTGGAGACGAGAAGGACAATGCCTCCTTTCCACAGTCCAGAAATTATGAGTAAGAAACAAAGTGCTGAATTTCAGCAATGACAGTCGGAGCAGCAGGGAAAAAACAGGGAATAAACCTTCGGCATCAAGGCAACCTTCCTCAGTTCACCCCAATGCCGAGCAAACGTAACTCTGGTTTCCATGCTGAGTCCCATCCTGGTGGCTAGAGGATGGGATGGTAAGTCGAGAGATATGAAACCACTTCTCAATTTATTGGGTAACCTCACGAAATTATTTCTCTTCCACCTTTCCTTCTATCCTCCCCACCTGCCTCAGAAGAGGCTGTGAAGCTTTCTTCACTCAGGATTACAAAGTGCTTGGGAAAGTTCAAGTGAAAGACAGCATGGAGCTGCTATTGTTGATGTTTTATTTTTCTCTGTCAGTCAATTAAGGGGGAAAACCTGACAATCAGAAGTTATTCATTACGCTATATAACAGCCTCTTGTAGGGTATGTCTTCCCTGGGAAGGAAATGAGAGCTGCCTGTTTATGAGAAGACTGGAAATATCAGACAATAAAAGAGAAGCGTCTTTGCAGGTTGCTGACCTGCCCCATCTCCCACCTGGTGTCCTCATTTATATCTTCTCGAAGTGATTGCAAAGTGGGTGTGAAGTGATGTTGTGGTGGGGTAGCACTGCTGGCTGGCGCGGCACTGATGTCAATGCAACGAATCAGACCCCGAATCAGAAACTGTGGGGCTCGGGTGTGTGTGCTTGCGAGTGAGCTTGGGTTGGACAAGGTGGGCTCTGAATGGCTTTAACTCCCAGCTTGAAAAACCTGGTGATTGGGAAAGGGAAAAATGTGTCTTGTGCTATGGGACTTGCATAGCTCAAGTCCTTAGCGGCTGGGCAAAGATATTGCTAATCCTATTTTTTTTTCCATTCATTGGAAAGAAGTTCAAAAAATTGAGGGGCTGCTGAGCATTGCTACACTTAGTTGATGTGTTCTGTTCCATGAGATGCCTGTGGATTCTGTGGCATGGCAACAAATTCAAAGCTCAACATCCAACTAACAGACAACCGGGAGAATAACCATCCTTAGTGCTGCACGTCTCATACCCTTGCTGTGCCTTTATTCAAAGCCCTTCACAAATATTAATCAAATAAAGTGCATTAAAGTAGCCTGTGAATGAAGATAGTGAGATTAGGGTTGCATCTCTAACGCTGTGCAGAGTGTGCCCAGGCAACTGTTTGTCCCTACAGGGACATCCACCCCTGGGGAAGCCGCCTGAACAACCCTGATGGTGTTCCTGGCCCTCAGGATGTTCTCTCCCCTACATTTTCACAGCTCCTGCACCTTGAGGTAGACCTCAGAGAGCTGGTGGTGAGCAAGCAACTTGGAAAGTGCTGTGGGTGCAGCATGGACACAGGCATAAAGACTCATTGCCAC
>NW_010230204.1:22243-24662 GCF_000690775.1 Eurypyga helias | reverse complement strand
CTACCTTCTCCGCATAGCTTCCTTCTTTGAAAGAAAGCCTATGGTCATTCGTGGTGAGGAGGTATCCACGAGCACCCATCAGATGGGATCCCACATACTCATGACGAAGAGCCCCTTCCTTAGGGCACCAAGCTGAATAGAGAAATTCCAGGACAGACCATAATTATTCAAGTTAGAGCTTGGCCAGAGCACTGGAGTTAATTCTTTTAATCAAAACATGCATGCTGGCAGCATAAATGATCACAAATGCATACAAGCCAAGCTCGAGATCTCTGGGTGATGTTGCCATCAGCAGCACAGACCTACCCAGGGCCGTTCACACACGGAAGGGAAAAGCCATATGCAACGTTCGGTGTCAGCCGGAGGCTGCAGATCCCAGGACTGGTGAGACTGTCTATGCAGGAGGTACGTCCACCCAATACAGCCCAACGATATGTCTGAACTGTCTCTTGCTTCTCAGAAGGCCAGATGTCCTGAAAGGATGTGGCTCAGGCCAACACAGCCATCTCTGTAAGTACCTGCAAAAGCTAAGGAATTTAGAAAGTATATTCTGCCCCAAAGGCATAGAATCATAGAATCATAGAATGGTTTGGGTTGGAAAGGACCTTAAAGATCATCCAGTTCCAACCCCCCTGCCATGGGCAGGGACACCTTCCACTAGACCAGGTTGCTCCAAGCCTCATCCAGCCTGGCCTTGAAGACATCCAGGGATGGGGCATCCACAGCTTCTCTGGGCAACCTGTCCCAGTGCCTCCCCACCCTCTCAGTGAAGAATTTCTTCCTGATATCTAATCTAAACCTCCCTGATTTCAATTTGTACCCATTACCCCTTGTCCTGTCACTACAGGCTCTTGTAAAAAGTCCTCTCCCAGTACCCTTGTAGGCCCCCTTCAGATACTGGAAAGCTGCATCTTTAAACTGAAAACATCTTTGATACATTCGTAGCGCTGCCTCAGTAATGGTACTGCTTAATGACTGTGCTGGTACAAATAAATAGTAGGAATTAACTAAAAAGGAATTCTTTCTTCACTGGAGGTTGAAACAGTTCCCATTGAAAGCACTGATGAGCCTTCTGTTTTCCCCCAGAAACACCAAATCAGGTCTCTCATGAGGATCTGATTTATATATCCCATTGCTGGTGGAAAGGCTTGCAGTGCGGGGAGCCAAGAAGGAAAACGTGGGGTTGTGCCCCATCTGTGAGGGTTTCCCCTGACAACATGGGTTTATCTTTCGTTAATACACAGTTTTCTGGCAAAGACATGTCTGCTTCCAGCCGTCAGTCCCTCAGTCCAGCAGACACTGCACTACCAGCTTGCTGCTTGTGCCAGGCGGGATGGTGTGGTCCCACAGATCCCAGAAAGCCACTGGGCATGAACGGCAGGGTCAGTGTCCCGCTCTGCCACAAACTCCCGCGTGGCCTGGCGTGATGTGCTTGGGAACGGTGCAGAAGTGGCTGTGGCGGTGGCACCCACAGTCCAACTCTGAGTTTTAGCTACACCATGCCGCGTGCACATCCTGGTCCTTCTGTATCCAGGCCTCTGCTGACTCCCCTGCGAGGTCTGGAATAGAGGAAAGCCCTGATTTTACTCCCACAGAAACTGGGCTGATTTATGTCTCCCCCTACACTTGTTCAGAGCTTTGGGGAGATAAGTGTTTTGAGAGCTGGAGCGAATTTCATTTATTTTATTGTCCTCATTTTATCTGCTGGGTGGAGGTCAAGAGGATATATTCTATTTTATTTTGGGTTTTAATTTAGGAATATTTGAGTTATCTTATCTGATTGAAGCTGACCCCTGCAAAGCTGCCTGCTAAATATTTCAGAGAAAGGTGCAAGGCATCGAGCAGTAGGTGAGGATGAAATTCCTTGCTTGTCAGTAAAGTTATTGTAAACCTTTTAATCAGAGCTGAGCTTACAGCTGAATGATTACTTACGTGGGGGCTGTAACTAGCACTAGGGGTGCAAGAATATATTTGTCTAACTGTTATGATCCTCGGGTTGCTCTCCACTTTCTCCCAGAGTTTGTTTGCTCCTGCTATACTATGCTGTCATCTGGAATGCAAGCTGATGGCAAGTGGTCTTCTAATAACATCAGCGCATTGTCCAGCATGAACGAGTGCCAAGTCTGATTTGGGCCCCTAACACTTTATTATCATGCAATCTTCCAGAAAATCGCTGTCTCTATTAGTGATAAGAGTCATAATGGGTCGAGAGCAGCCCTAAGGAGAAGGACTTGGGGTGCTGAGGGACAAAAAGCTGGCCATGAGCCGGCCGTGTGCGCTGGCAGCCCAGAAAGCCAACCCCATCCTGGGCTGGATCCAGAGCAGCATGGCCAGGGGGGCGAGGGAGGGGATTCTCCCCCTCTGCTCCGCTCTGGGGAGACCCCCCTGCAGTTCTGCTCCAGCTCTGGGCCCCCAACAG
>NW_010230204.1:0-21935 GCF_000690775.1 Eurypyga helias | reverse complement strand
GGCAGGTGGCCCAGAGAAGCTGTGGATGCCCCATCCCTGGAAATGTTCAAGGCCAGGCTGGATTGTCCCTTCCAACCTCAACCATTCTATGATTCTATGATTCTAAGATAACCCAGACTCTTAGAGACGAGTATCTCCTCCTGGTTTAGACAGCAAACTTACTGGAGTAGAGATTGCCTTTGGCTTTGTTTTGCTTAAACAATATTTAGCTTGCACTAAGGAAAATAAGTGTAAATGAGAGTTTAACTTCAGAGGCTGAAACCTGGAGTTTGACATGAGCCTCTGTACCTCCCTTCCTTCCTCCCTTCCTGCCTTCCTGCCTTCCTGCCTTCCTGTCTTCCTACCTTCCATGCTGCCTGCCTTCCTGCCTGCCTGCCTGCCTTGCTCTGGTTTCAGAGGGGCTCCTGCACAGCAGGTAGCTCTTACATGTAGGTTTTGCACTGGACAGTTTGTTAAATGCATATAAAATGCCTTTTCAAATGTGCTACAGAGTAAATGTTTTTTTCCTGCTCATTTGTTGCTAGGCTAATGTTGTGAAACAGCAGAATAGGCCATTTGCAATTGTAACGCTGAGCAGCCAAGCACAAGCATGTTAGCATCCAGTGCCAGCTGCAGTGCCCGCAGATTGGCAGCTGGCACGTTGGGTGTCGCCCTTAAAGTTTATTAAACTGCTCGGTCTTTGGAGTTTTATATCTTTCCTACAGCATCGTATTTATGGGCGCTCATGCCTACCCGTTGCTCTGCTGGGATTAACTGGCACGTCTTTGTGGGATCTTAATCTTTGATCCAAGCCATATGCACCAGTGCCATCTTCACAAAGTCTTCTGAAAGCTCCTTTGCAATAAATAAACTGGTTTTGTTGCAAATTCCTGTTGCTGGAATCTCCTATACAACCACCAGAAGAGGGAGGGACTGGCTAAGGACATTTCCATGGGCTGTGCATCCAGAACTTTAAACCTCCAAGCCAAAGCTTCAAATTTGGAGCAAAGTTGATGGGAAGCAAAATTTGCACTGAGAAATCCTAACTGAACAAGATGTGAGAAAAAAGATGGAGAAGAAGTAATTTCTTCACAGACAAGTGCCCACAGCATCGGACTGCCAGAGGAGAAGTGCTGTGCCAATAACCCATTTTCTGCAAGGCTTTCCTAACTTTAAACAAATCCTGGTTGGAGATCCATCCAAACCTGACAGCTTCATGGGAGAGGGTGTGTTGGCGTTTCTCCTTGGATGGAGCAGGCGTGGGCTGATTTATAGCTGGCAGGGAGTCTCCATGATGGTGATGCCCCAGAACACATTATCCTCCCACTTCTTGCCATGAGAGGACCTCAGGTCTTAAAGTTTGACTTACATTTATTTTTCTTGCTGATGTAATATAACAATGCTCTTAAAAGCCCCCACCAGCCATATTCTCTGGACTTCCAATCCTTGTGTTCTGAGAGCTCGTTAAACTTTTTAAGAACCACAGTTACATACTTTCTCCTTCCTCATCAAAGTGAAGTTATTTCTCTTTATTTTTCATCTTCCACTCTGCTGTGGACCAAGAAGAGGAGACTCACTGGTTTCTTACAAGGTTTACAAGGGGTTGCCCTGGCACTGTGGAGTTGGAGAAGCGATGGGAGGATTCAGCAGCCCCATCCGAAGCACCTGTGCTGTTCATGGAAGGGACAGTGTTGGGATTTATTGTCCCGTGCAAACTGTTTGGCAGGATCACTACTTCTCCACAAGGATGGTGGGAGGCACATCGTCTTCCTCTCCGCATAGTTGCTGGAGAAATAGCCGTGAAATTAATGTGACCATATGGAAGTAGGCTGCAGATCTTGACTGTCTAACACACTCCAGTTTCCAAAATCATGCTCCTGACACAACGCAACCATAGTCTGCTCCAAACCCAAGCCTTGTGGCAAAAAGACAATTTTGTTCCTCTGCATCAGCGAAGGTACTCTTAGGTGTGAAAGATAAAGGTCTCTAGCAATTTATAACTGCTAATGTCCTGGTCCTGGATGATCACAAAGACATTTTATTTTCTGTTTGTTCATCCTGACTTGAAGTGAATCAACTTCTGAGCTCATGCCATGTGACGGTGGCAGTAGCGCGTGTGTTTTCTGTGCGAGGAGAGAGTATCCAGGCAACTAGACCAGATATCAAAATCTTGTCAGATTTTCCCCACCCTGTATTTTGTCTGTTTTATGGCCTTTATTACCACTGTATTTAGGAACTTGCGATCTTCAATGAATTTAATCTCACAGCTGCCTTTTGCAGACAAGGAGATGATTGCATTGTGCAGATGGGGGATGGGAGAGACAGAGTAGGCTGAAGTAGGAACTGAAGTGGGGAGTCCCAGGTCATCAGCTGGTAACAGAGACCCTTGTTTAAAGGAGGGAATAATTCTGAGTGTCAGGGGTTCAAGCCAAGAGAAGGAAAACTAACAGCAGGTTGTTTTGTCTTCCTGGGTTGTAGGAGAACTTGTGCTGGAAGAGGCCTCAGGAGGACTCTGGTCCAACCTCCTGCTCAAAGCAGAGTCAGTGCTGGGTTCAGACCATGTTTCTCATACAGGTGGGTCTTGAAAATACCCAAGGACAGAGCCTGCACAACTGCAACCCGCCCCGCTGTTTGTGCCCTGTGCCCACAGTCTTTCTGACTCCTCTGTCAAGCACCAGCCCAATAAATCCCCACAAGTATAACCTGAGAGAGGAACTGAAGCCACGGGACTTCTGCTTTTTCTGCTGAAACCAATGAGTTATAGTCTCTGCCTATGAGTTAGAAGTAGGATTGAATCTACCTAATACAGGCACCTAAATTTTGCTCCTGTTCTGAAATATATGTACTCATTACTTGCTCCTGGCAGAGTGGCAGGTAATCTGAAGACCACCACAAGAAGATCTTTAGGCTGTCCATAGCTCCTCTGCACTTCTCACTCATCCCTGGGCAGGAAAACCACAGAAATTCACCTCTCATTTTAATTCCTCCCCTGCGAGTGAGAAGCAAAAGCCGAATCCTACAGCGTTAACTTTCCGTGCTTATCCTTTTCGTTCCTGATTTTGTTCAGCACTTCATTGTCAAGAGGGGAAATTGAGGAAGACAGGCATCATTTCTTGTATGACCAAACAGCCAGAATGAAAATGGAATACCTGATGATTTTTTTTCCCTAGTAGCTGAGGAATGTGGAAGTTAGTCATGGACATTGTCATGGCAGAACGGTGGCTGGATACTCAACTAAATTAGACTTCACATAAGTGTGGAATTTTGTGAGCTGAGAATTATTTATTATGATGCAGATGTTCATCTCCCTCTCCAGCCCTAACAGGGAAAGAATAGAGCTTTTTCTATGTTAAGTTTAAAAAGTGTTGTTGATGACCCAACAACCTCAAAATGATCCTGGGGGGGAATCAAGAAAATAATATGCATTTTTAATTCCTTGTCATTTTAATTTAATGTCCTAAGGTTTTATTTCTTTAGCAATTATTCTTAAATGTGCTGATTCCAAAGTCTATGTCCTAATTAAAAAGCCCAATGTCCTGAAATAAGAGATGGCATGCATGAATGTCCTAAATAAAGAAAAATAAATAAATAAGGGGCCTGTTAAATTTTCTACATAATGTCCATGAATGAGGAAGCATCCCCCTCTTCTTTTTTTGACCTATGGATATCATTAATATGGACTGTTCCAGCACAATGAACTGGAAAGAATGGTAATATTTTTAATTTCCTCTCTTCGGCAGAAATAGTTGCTTTACCATATTAATGTCCGCATGGGTAATACACTGACTTCTGGCTGACATGAAATGGGACTTTATCTTGGATTTTGTGGGTATGTCAGAATAGTCTGATTATTTTGGGAAACAATATTCATGCTGCAAATTCTAATGAGCCTTCCAGAGACGACTCATGGAGGCTCTTCCCTAATGACTCTCAGTGAACAACGGCTCAAAATTCCTGTAGGCAGCTTGGCCACCCTCGGTTGTAAAGCCAGGCACTTGGCTGACAAATCCACAGTTGTCCCGATCGGGTAGCAAAAGTACAATTTTGCAGTAAGCTACAGGTGTAATCCAGCATTCATGAGCTGGACCATGAGCCAAACTTTACTCAGATTTGCTGTTGTTTTTCCCAAGAATAGCTTACAGAGAATTGAAAGTGATACTAATTAGGTAAAAATCAGATATTAGAACAGCTTTCATTGAGACCCCACCTGGAGTGCTGTGTCCAGCTGTGGAGCCCTCAACATTAGAAGGATATGGACCGGTTGGAGCGAGTCCAGAGGAGGCCACGGAGATGCTCAGAGGGCTGGAGCCCCTCTGCTATGATGAAAGGCTGAGAGAGTTGGGCTTGGTCAGCCTGGAGAAGGGAAGGCTCCGGGGAGACCTTATTGCAGCCTTCCAGTACCTGAAGGGGCTACAAGGAAGCTGGGGGGGACTTTTTCCAAGGGCCTGTAGTGACAGGACAAGGGGTAACGGGTTTAAATTGAAAGTGGGGAGGTTTAGATTGGATATCAGGAAGGAATTCTTCCTGGAGAGGGTGGGGAGGCCCTGGGACAGGTTGCCCAGAGAAGCTGTGGATGCCCCATCCCTGGGAGTGTCCAAGGCCAGGCTGGATGAGGCTTGGAGCAACCTGGTCTAGTGGAAGGTGTCCCTGCCCATGGCAGGGGGGGTGGAACTAGATTATCTTTTAGGTTCCTTCCAACCCAAACCATTCTGTGATTCTGTTTTTCTATGCCTAGTGACCCTGTGACCAGGCACATGCAGAAGGCATGAAGCAAAGTGGACTCAGACGTTCGCAGGGGAACTTGCTCATTCTCTTAGTGCAGCCCTCAGCCTTTCATCTGCCAGCTTAAAATATCACCAAAGAAACAGAAGAATAACTGAATCAATAATCCCCTTCTCTGCCTTCCAAGGAGATTGCTGCTTCATGGGCTATGTGGTCCCATCTGATTTATTGTGGGACTGAAAGGATCTGGTCTAACTCTTCTCTCTGCACTTGGTCTTTCCAAAGCAGAGAGGAAAAACAGCTTGGAGTTTAGTTTATATGCAGAAAGTCACACTGTAAGTAACACTCTGCAATTTTCCAGCCCCCCCATGGACACATTATGTTTGATCTTCCTTTGTTATATAAAAAAAAAAAAAAAAAAAAAAAAGGATTTATCCAGGGAATTATTTATGCTGGGGAGAAAAAAAAAAAAAAAAAAAGCCTTTTACTGCCCTGCAAGGTTTTAGCAGAGGAGAAAAAAAATGAAATAACAAGTGCGCTGCTTCTGTGCAAGCCAGGACGGGGGATTTGTGGCAGGGTCCTGAAGGAAGGGTTGCCCATCCCCATGTCCCAGCTGGACTCCATGTTCCTGTGGTGCTTCCATGAAAGGCATGGATGTAGCAGACAGCAGTGCGTGGGGTGAAACCCAAACCCACAGCTGAAGCCACCCCCAACAGGCAGCACAAATTGTAAACATGACCCAGTGCAGGAGTTTGGGCTGGTGATTGCTCCGATGTGCCTTGTGTACTTCCTGCTGCTTCAGGAATGAAGACAAGGGGAAGGGAAGAAGAAAGCTGGATTTGGTTGTTTGGTTTTTTTTGCTACCAAAGAGAAAAGATGAGGATGGAATGCCAGAGCATGCACTTACGAAAGGCTGATCTGCAGCAGATTATGTTGTTCCTCAGGATGAGGACCAGAAGAAAGAGGCTTTATTTGAGGGAAGAAAGATTTAGGATAGATATTAGGAAAGCTGTTTCACTCTAAGTGTGGAAGAAGACCTTTTCCAAGAAGGTCTTGTGAAAAAAATGATGCATCAGTATGGCTGACCTCTTCAACAAGAGCAGTTCTGGCTTGAATGGGCAACTTCACAGATCTAACACGACTCCCATCACATTTCATCCACGTTCTAGCTGTAGGTGATCTGTCCCATGCTTTTGTGTTGGTGTGCAGCCTGGGGAAGGTCTCTGAGAGCCCTTGTTGGGTTGAAGGAATATCTGGCAGGAGTGGGCTGAGCCTACTTCATCTTGCCTCGGTGCAAGGGGCGGCCGAACACCAGCCAGGATCCGTCCGTCCGTCCATCCATCCATCCATCCATCCACCCACCCACCCATCCATCCATCCATCCATCCATCCATCCATCCATCCATCCATCCATCCATCCATCCATCCATCCATCCATCTATCTCCCATCCCTTTGAGCAGCACCGAACATCTCCCCTCACCGCTCAGCCAAGGCACAAAGCTCGGGAGATCTAACATGAGCACGCAGGAGGGGGCACGTCTGCAGGCATAAATGATCAAAGGGCAGAGCAGGCTGGTGTGCATAAAGACGCTCTGATACAGCAGAAGAGATCCCCTCTAGCCCTCGCCGATGCTAATGCATATATTTACCTCCTGATTGACTTCATAATTAATTGACTATGCGGAGTAGATCCTTCTCTCACCTTCTTTACCCTAAATAGGGCCGCAGAAGCCTGCAGAGTGACACGGGTGTAAAACCGAGCCACGCAAGGGATGAACGAGGCCTTTTGTCTTTGTTTTCTCTGGAAGTATATGAAAGCCATAAGGAGCCTGAAAGGATATAAATGAGGGCAAAAATGTCTTTATTTCAATCCGCAAAATGCAGCAGGAGAAAGTCAGCATACAGAAGGGCTTAGGCAGTAGTTAAAAAGAAGACAGGTTTGTACTTTTGACTCTAAGGTGGATATATTTAAAAAAAAAAATACAGCAGAAAGGTAGGGGAAATTAATACTTCCATCCCAACCAGAACAAGGAGAAGAAGCATTTGTTATGCAAATCTTTTCATTACGGCAAATCCCGAGTGCTGATAAGAGATAAGCGTTGTTCTAGCTTTATTTCAAGTAGCTCCTGCACAGACGCGGGTACGTGATTATATTGCTGCGAAAGAAAGAAACAAACACACACATTTTCCCTGTACATTTATTTCTGTTACTGGAACATGAATTCTGGAGCCTGCCTGAAAAGGCATTTGGTCCATTGAGGCTTGTTCATTTTACTGCTTTGTTTTCTGCTAAGGTGACATCTGCTCCTGAATGACCTTAGCATCTTTTCTCTCTGCAGCCTGGCCCGGGTGGCCGTTCCTTTTATGCGCATACATTAATGTTCGGGTGAATCGCAGCTTCATGAGGTCTGTTCTTTATCCTTTTCATTTCCACTAATCCCGGAGTCTGCGGGGAACAAAGGGCTGGATCCTCGCGGTGTAAACGGCCAGACCCGACTGTAGGGATTTACATCCGCTACAGCATGACACCAGTTATCTCCAAAACCCATTCCCCACTTTACCATCTCCACCATCAAATTCCTCGTCCTCGTTGATTATTTATTGCCTTTTTCCTTTTGTCTGCTTAGGAGGCAGCTGTAAAATTTGCTTGCAGCAGTGGGTGCGCGGAGCAGCGGCAGCTCCCGTCCCGGGTACTCCCAGCCGTGGTCGGACACGTCCCCCCTACACGCTGCAGCACGAGGGAGGTGGTTGATGGGGCAAAGGGTTGATGCCACCTGAGTGGAATGGGATGCTGCCTTTCTCCTCATCACCGCACCAAGGTCCTCGGTATTTTTACGGCCCTGGTGCAGGCTCTGCCCCCGACCACTGCTGCCTTCCATGGAAATCAGTGAGGTTGCCTCAGCCCTGCACTTAGCTCCGGCACAGCTTTCTGTCTGCCTGGCTATTAAATTACTTTTCCATGTGACAACGGAGCTTCCAAAGTTTGCAATATAATTTCAATCTTCATATGCAGCTCTTGGAGCCATTTTTTTCCTCTCCCATTGTTTTACCGCTCTCTCCCCATTCAGAGGATCGGTGTTGCAACGGGAATATTACATTTGCCCCATCTCCCTTTGTCTGGCACCTTTGCTTTTTGCATCGACACCAAATGAAATCAAGTTGATAACGGATTTCTCCGACCTGGCATCAGAATGACATGCCTACAGTTTCTGCTACAAATTCTCCTTGCTGTCTGTACTAAGTTACTTAACCATTCCATTATTTCATGCCGGCTCCCGGTGGGTTTTAGCTGCACAAGATGTCTTTCTGATGAAATTGGCACCGGCTTTTAAAAAATCCAAATCAATTATATCTCCTGGGCCCCGCTCAAGACTTTAAAAGAGGTTAGTTAGGCAGGATCTGCATCTTACACGTCTGGGTGGAAAACGCACAGGCATCCTTTCCCCCCGCCTGCACGTACAAATGGCTCACATTGTTTCTTCAATAAAATTGTTTATCATTGGGAGAGTCGGGAGCTCACTCAGGGAGGAAATTTGGCTGATATATATGGCAAGACTCCAATGGCTTTAATGAATGCAATGTTGATCACTTGAACAACAGGATCAGCAATATGGCATGGATGCGATAGCCCTTTTTTCCAATCCTGGCTATAAAGTACCAGATAACACTGTTGTGTCAGAGGGCAACTCCCAGCAGAGGGGAAGAATCATGATCTGGGTGTTAGATCTGGTTTCTTCTCCCATCTTCTCCCTAGCAAGACTTTGTCCCTGGGGCTGGTCCAATTCTTTTTCCATTCAAAGTGATACTGAAATCCACTATTACTTATCCTGGCAAGCTTTCTGGTAAGGAAACAATTAATCCAAATGAACTTTCTAGACACCAATTTCAGTAGGTTCCTCAGTCTTCTCAACCAAGTCTTACTTGAGCTATTTTCTAAATGAATACTGAAATGTTCATTTACAGAAAGGAAAAAAAATCAACTCCCTCACTTCTTCGAGGTCATATCGTTATGCAAAAAACCACATGTGCACAACTTCCCACCTTTTTAAAAAATCAAACCTAAATTTGACTTGTTCTAAGTACCTAATGGGAGCTGCAATTTCTTGCTAATTATATAATTACTCCAGATTGTTATGTAGCACTGGCAATTAAACACTCGAAATACTTTTAGCTTGAAGAAAGTAATTACGTAATTCCAGTGAATCTGTGCAAGTGAAGCTGCATCGGTTGCTGCTCCCTTTCCCCTATGACTTCATGTCCGCAGCCGCTCGTGCAGAGATGCAATCGTGAATTGCTGAAAACCAGCAGAGCTTGGCCAACCTTGGCATATCACTTTATAGTGCCTGAAGGCCACGCTGGGCATGATGTAAGGGCTTAACATGAAAAAACACCTTATTTATACAAAAAGAGAGAGTGATGTGGATGTGTGTGTGTATATATACACACACACACATATATATTATATTCTGGTTTTAGAAGCCTTTTTCTTTTTGCCCTGATAGGTCCATGCTTGAGGGAGCATCCCAGCATAGCAGTTCCTCATGACCCCCCCATCACACTATCCAACCTGGTCCCAGTCCTAGGACTTCCCAGTCGGTATTTTCATGGCAAGTGTTTGCCTAAACCCAAAAAGGAGTTTATTTCATGGTGTGGCATCTCCCATCCAGCTGCAGTGACAGCTCCATCTCCTTCTGCATACCTGGACTAGGGTCCCTCAGTTATACCCATCTGACCAACATGTAAAGAAAAACGTCCTTGTCCCCAGTGTTTCAGTGTAACGTCCCTTTACACCTGATGTTTTTAATTCAGGTGACAGTTCTGTCTCTGAAGTTTCCGTGGTTGCTGCTCTCTATGCCAAGGCACTCAAAAGATGCATTAGTCTTCAATCCTATACTTTAACTCATGCCTTCATAATAGGAATGATAATTATAAAGAAGATGGGAGTGTCTTTTAGGTCTGGTCCCATACTAGTGGGGACCAGTGAGCAGTGATGCTGGCCACAACTGTCAAATACTTTGAGTTTTCACCACATCCTTTGTGGAGAAGGAAGCTGTATGTGTATAAGTAAGAGCTGTATGAGATTTCAACATTGCATTAAATTCTTGGTTCAGAATTTAAGTAGGTTTTGAAGGCAATTATAAGGCTTCTCATAGGGAGAAGAGGAAACAGAGGCTAAAAGTAAGTAATAAGTACAAAACAAGTCAAACAACAGAATGAACTTTTGACAACGCCCCTGAAAGTAGAAAGACTGGGTCTTGATGCCATTCAGCCGAGAAGAATTCCTTGGTGTCCACTGATTTCATCACAAGAACCTCTTTGCTATATTGTTTATATGGAAACTGTAATGAGTCAAAGACCAGGGTTTTTCATGGATTTTGGTTCTGCCTCTATTTTCATCCTCTGTCCCAATAACTCTTTCTTCTTGCTTAATTTTAGTTTTTTTCATGGGAATAAGGACTGAAAGCAGAACCCCTAAAACCTCGAATCCTTGGCTCACTCTTGGAAGAAGACAGCATGATCTTGGAACCTCCCTGAGGCTACTTTGCTGCAGACACTTTGCCAGATCCCATCCTCCCCGTGCCAACATCATGCGAATTTACTGCCTCTCTCCTCAGGGAAACTGAAACTCGGCCAATCCCCTTCTGGGTCTGGAGACTAGAGCACTGGCTCCACTATTTCTTCCCGCAGAGGGTGGGGAGGCACTGGCACAGGTTGCCCAGAGAAGCTGTGGATGCCCCATCCCTGGAAGTGTCCAAGGCCAGGCTGGATGAGGCTTTGAGCAACCTGGTCTAGTGGAAGGTGTCCCTGCCCATGGCAGGGGGGTTGGAACTGGGCGATCTTTAAGGTCCCTTCCAACCCAAACCATTCTGCGATTCTATGATTCCATGACTTTTGTTAGTCACTGGATTACACATGTGTGTACACATATATGTGTATGTTTACACATCACTACATAGTATATATAAATCTCTATACCATTGGTCCTTTCAGGGCTCTGTTTTACTGGCCTGATGCAAATAAAAGCCTCACCAAAGTAGATAAGTCTTATACTTTCATGAAATCCAACAAGTTTTGCCCTCGCTTTGCCAGAAAGCATTTCCATCCAAATCCAGCTAGTGAAAATCGACCTGGAAAAAATATCTCTGTCACTGAGATGATCAGAGATGATCTGTTTTGAGTTGACAGGGAAAAAAAAAAAAATCCAACCTCTTTCATTTTCCTTGCCCCACCTAAGCTGGGGCAGTCCTCTCTTTAGTCATTCCTGGGGCTGAAACCAGCATGGAATGCTAAACGGATTAATTAGTACTACATCACTCTAAATTTAGACAGCTTCCTTTCAGAATTAGATTTCTCCAGGTTTATGCCATTACATTTCTTAAATGTACATTCTCAATCACATTAGCAATTATGAATACATTACATTTATTTTATTTTTGAAATATTTTACTGTTGTACCTTAGGATATAAAATACACACGCTGTCCAATCCAGGCAGAAATGTGAGGTCACTGCTGCTCATCATCCTATTGCAAATCTCGGGATTGTAAAGATAATCCTGAGACACTCCCAAGGAACTATCAACTGTCTCCTTGTATGGGAAAACAAACTTCCATTTTTCATGCAAGTTTTTATATCCTGGAGTTGCAGAGATATTATTGAAAAAAAGGGAGCAACTGCAAAAACTGGGAGGTGAATAAAAACATTTGTTTGCCATTCAAACTAAAACTCTCTTTACCTAAGGTAATCACGTAATTCTGGGCACTAATCATCGAATCATAAAATGGTTTAGGTTGGAATGGGCAGGGACACCTTCCACTAGACCAGGTTGCTCCAAGCCTCATCCAGCCTGGCCTTGGACACTTCCAGGGATGGGGCATCCACAGCTTCTCTGGGCAACCTGTCCCAGTGCCTCCCCACCCTCTCCGGGAGGTATTCCTTCCTGATGTCCAGTCTCAATCTCCCTCTTTCCTATCAGTCCCACCCTTGTAAAAAGTCCCCCCTCAGCTTCCTTGTAGCCCCCTCAACCACTGGAAGAGTCTCTAAGGTCTCCCCGGAGCCTTCCCTTCTCCAGGCTGAACCCCCCAACTCTCCCAGCCTGTCCCCATGGCAGAGGGGCTCCAGCCCTTGGAGCATTTTCATAATCTCATGACTTACCACCACTGGAAGTTAACATTCTGAAAATGATATAAATTGATATAGCAACAAAATAATCAAACAAAAACTCCCACAGGGAAGGATCCTGGAGCAAGGACATCATCCTAGAAGCAATGTTAGGGCGGTTTTTGTGGCTATCCTATAAGGTTGGCTGTTCTGGTCTTACACTGGAGAGTTTTTCTCTTCCGTCCCTTACACATGAAGACAACCGTGGACAACAAGACATGTTACGGCAAGACAAAAGGCACATTAGGTCTGCTGTAAGCTCTTTGAGAGAGTTTGAGAATTTTGTGTACAAAACTAACTTTTTCAGAAGTGTTCAGTGTCCAGCTCCTCACGTGGCATCAGGTTTTCAAAGCAGGCAGGGGTAGATCCAACGTAAGTTCTGAACACAAACATCTGAACTTGTTGAGCTCTCCTGACGGTTCTGGTCATAGTGATTCTATTGATGTAAATGGGTTGTTCTGTAGAAAAATCCAGTGATTAAAAGAAAAATAGTGCCAGAAATACATTGAAAATATGTGAAACTATTGCAAAAAGTGAGTACAGGCAGAAATATATTGAAAATAAGAGTATTTCACTTTCCCTGGTATTACGAGAAGTGCAAAATCAAAAAAAATAGCTATTAGCTTGTCACATCAAAAAAGACCAACTATAGAGTGTTGGCTTAGAGATGGCGTAGGAGATATGGTGTGCAGCAAATCAGTTTGTGGTGTTAAAGTAGCGAGTGAGTGCAAAAGTGGTTTCACGCAAATGGGAACCTGAATATTTTGGGGGAACAGTAGCATTAAGAACAGTGACAGAAGCAACAACGAATTATTTACAAAATTTGCACACATGGCAGGAGAAATAAACCCGATTTAAATAAAACACCAAGGCAGTTTACTGAGAAGGATGTTTCTGCTTTAGAGAGCTCATTCTTACCAGTTTGTAAATTAAGTGACTGAGACTCTGAAATGCTTCACAACTGGTGACTGCCAAGCTAGAAAATGGAAAACCAAAGCTCTGCAGCCCCTCTAGAAGCAGCCAGCATGGCTTCACCAGGAGCAAATTATGCCTGAGTAATCCATTGGCCTTCCATGATGGAGTGACGGCACCAGTGGACAAAGGAAGAAATTCTTCAGGAAGAAATTCTTCACAGAGAGGGTGGTGAGGCACTGGAAGAGGTTGCCCAGAGATGTTGTGGATGTCCCATCCCTGGAAGTGTTCAAGGCCAGGCTGGATGTGGCTTTGAGCAACCTGGTCTAGTGGAAGGTGTCCCTGCCCATGGCAGGGGGGTTGGAACTAGATGATCTTTAAGGTCCCTTCCAACCCTAACCATTCTATGATTCTATGATTCTATAAGGTCAATGGATGTCATCTACCTGGACTTCTGTGAAGTGCCCCCCACCACTTTTACCTCTACCCTAGAGCTGGCAGACCCTGTGGCTTATTGCCACTGTTAAATCATAGAATCATAAAATCACTGGGTTGGAAAAGACCTTAGAGATCATCCAGTCCAACCAGATCTGTCCGCCACAAATCTGCCCCGAGGCAGTCTGGAGGACCCATCTCTGGGTCTGAAGTGGCATTCATGGGGACATGGGGTCACTGGGAGCAGGCACAGCACCCTGCTAAAGCCCAGGGTTACAGGGTCAGTGCTGCTTTATGCGTGGGGTCTGTGTCCGGGATTCCTGCATGGATCCATCTGCCCAGGCTCCCACACCAAAGAGCTGCTTCCCCTGGGGAAGGTGACTGGGGAGTCACCCTCCATGATTAACTGCACAGCCCTGGGGACAGCTTGGTGCCCGTCAGGGCTTGGTGGATCTGATCTGGGGCTCAGCAATGTTTTCACACCTTTTGGTGCCATGTCCCGGTGCCCCTGTGCTCTCTCCCTATCCCATGCAGACATGGAGACGATCTGAATAAATGGCTTTATAACGGAACAAAACAAACATAAAGACTACTTACATTACCAACACACCTCCTCCCCCACCACCCCAAAACATCTGATCCCTGAAACGGGCCTAAACCCACGCTCCTGCCCCTGCGCCGGCTGCACAAGCCTTGCGCTTGCTGCCACGGTTTGGCAATGAGTCATACCGCCGCTTCTTCCCAGGCTTTTCCAGCCTGATGCCACGCGGACACATGCTGCCCTGTGGTGGTGGCAGGTCTGTCCCCACGTCCTACTGTGAATCCCGAGGCTTCAGCGTCAGAAGGATATAGACCGGTTGGAGCGAGTCCAGAGGAGGCCACGGAGATGCTCCGAGGGCTGGAGCACCTCTGCTATGATGAAAGGCTGAGAGAGTTGGGCTTGTTCAGCCTGGAGAAGGGAAGCCTCCGGGGAGACCTTATTGCAGCCTTCCAGTGCCTGAAGGGGCTACAAGGAAGCTGGGGGGAGACTTTTTACAAGGGTCTGTTGTGACAGGACAAGGGGTAACGGGTTTAAATTGGAAGTGGGGAGGTTTAGATTGGACATCAGGAAGGAATTCTTTAGGGAGAGGTTGGGGAGGCCCTGGGCCAGGTTGCCCAGAGAAGCTGTGGATGCCCCATCCCTGGAAGTGTCCAAGGCCAGGCTGGATGAGGCTTGGAGCCACCTGGTCTAGTGGAAGGTGTCCCTGCCCATGGCAGGGGGGTTGGAACTAGATGGTCTTTAAGTTCCCTTCCAACCCAAACGATTCCATAATGATAAGAAAGACAGGGACAGACGTTTTACCAGGGCCTGTAGTGTTAGGACAAGGAACAATAGTTTCAGACTAAAAGAGGGGAGATTCAGACTAGATATAAGAAAGACATTTTTTGCGATGAGGGTGGTGAGACATAGGAACAGGTTGCCCAGAGAGGTGGGAGATGCCCCATCCCTGGGAACCTTTAAGGTCAAGTTGGATGGGGCTCTGAGAAATCTAATGTATTGGAAGGTGTCCCTGCCCATGGCAGGGGATGGACGAGCTCACTTTAAGATGCCTTCCAAGCCGGACTGTTCTGTGATTCATATTTCACTTGGGTGTGTACGTGAGATGTTGGATATCTGCCCTCCTCAAAGCAGCTCCTTTGGCAGGGGGAAGCAATGCAGCTGTTGGGCAGCCATTGCCTGCTCAAAGCTCTGTGGTCAAACAAAACCAGGTCTCCAGACTAAACATTGTACAAAACACAGAGCTGGGGCACAGCAAATGATTTGGGGATGCTCTTGTGAGTCACTTCAGAGATTGGCTGGTGTCAGGTGGGACAACACCAGCTTCCAAATTTTGCCCAACAACAGGGAGGCCCAACAAGGCTTGGGTACTGTGACAAACACCCTTGTTCAGCTGTAGCTCACCTAATGTAAGGCCTTAACGACATGCTAAGGGTGGGATTGTCTCATCCTACAAGACACCGCGGAAGTAAGCCACAACGAACAGCCAGCACCTTAACAACGTTCATTAGCAGGCACTCGGTGCCAAAAATTAATGCTGCTTTTGAGTAAATACAATGTCCTTGGGCTTCTGTAAAGCATTTAAATTAGCACCGTACAACAGCACCATGTCAATGAAACCCCTTTTAATGGCTTCAGCACAGGATGATCTCCCAAAGCAGTCTACAGAGTAGACTCACTCTCAAAAGTAGGGATATTTATGAAAGTTTCACCTAGATCAAAACAAGGTCTGACAGTGTTCCACATTTTTATTAGTTAGTGAGAAATAAATGTAGAAGCACTGCTGATGAATGGCCCAGGTATCCTTTAAATTTAGTGCAGAATGATAAATCAAAATGAGGAAGGGACAGCTGTTTTTATTGTACCCTAATCCAAACTTCAGGGTGTTAGGAACAAAAAAACCACAAGATGAACCTATAAAAAGGTGAATTGCTCTTCAAAAGCAGTTGCTCCAGAGAGGTGTTAGAGGCTTAAGGGATGGTGAGTGAACAGGGGCTGTCGTGGGATAAACCCCCGTGGTAAATCGCAAAGGTGATGCTTGGAAGCACACACAAGGGAGGTGTGATCGGCTTCTCCCAGTCCCTCTGCATGAAGAAAACCTGGACTTCTGGGAGAACCAGAGATTTTCCTTGCTGCAGTCATGGCTGTATCCAGAGAAGTGTGGCCAGCAGGTCAAGGGAGGTGATTCTGCCCCTCTACTCTGCTCTGGTGAGACCCCACCTGGAGTGCTGCGTCCAGCTGTGGAGCCCTCAATATCAGAAGGATATTGCCCACTTGGAGCGAGTCCAGAGGAGGCCACGAAGATGCTCAGAGGGCTGGAGCCCCTCTGCTATGATGAAAGGCTGCGAGAACTGGGCTTGTTCAGCCTGGAGAAGCGGAGGCTCCGAGGAGACCTCATTGCAGCTTTCCAGTATCTGAAGGGGGCCTACAAGGGTACTGGGAGAGGACTTTTTACAAGAGCCTGTAGTGATAGGACAAGGGGTAATGGGTATAAATTGAAATCAGGGAGGTTTAGATTAGATATCAGGAAGAAATTCTTCCCAGAGAGGGTAGTGAGGTACTAGAACAGGTTGCCCAGAGATGTTGTGGATGCCCCATCCCTGGATGTCTTCAAGGCCAGGCTGGAGGTGGCTTTGAGCAACCTGGTCTAGTGCAAGGTGTCCCTGCCCATGGCAGGGGGGGTGGAACTAGATGATCTTTAAGGTCCCTTCCAACTCTAACCATTCTATGATTCTATGATTCTATGTTCCTGCTACATTGCAGTGCTCAGGTCTGAGCGCAGGCCATCATCGTCACCTCCTTTCTTTTGTACTGTTTAAAAGGCATCAGGTAGATAGATGGCAAACTTGAGGTTTTATGAGATATCCAGGAAATTAATGTTTTTACTTTTTAAACAAAACACAGCATGTTAATGATCTTGGGGTGCATTTTCAATGCAAAGGCATTTCTCCATGGCACATCCCCGTTGTCCTGGTGCAACGTCCCCATGCCACAAGCTGTCCCCGCAGTGTTTCTGTGTTTGGCTCTCTCCCCTGACACTAAGATGCAGAAGCTCTCCCAGCTGAACAGAGTGTCAGAAGTGCTTCCCTGAGCAGGTCTCCACTTGCAATGCCTTGAAGAGGGTGAAGAAAGAGGTGCCTTGATGCAGGATGGATTTTGGAAACAGGACAGAACCGAAGACAGCGACTACAACACCTCAGCACCCAGCAATCCCATGTCTTCATTTTTACAATCAGTGTGGGGAGTGGGGAGATGTCAACCTTCTATAGTCAGGAAGATGAGGCAGAGGCACTAAAAGCAAGACTTACCAGGGGATTTGGGTAGATCTCATGGGTCTAACAGTTACACCAGATGTGCCATTTCTAAATCCATTTTGTGAGAGTCCCAGGCAGGTTGCAGAATAACCTAGGAGGTGGCTGATTGGCTGATGTTTAGAGATGCTCATGTTGGGTATGTTTGCATTCCCATGCATGTGAGTGCCCTCTATGCCACTGTATTAACAGGTACCAGGGATGTCGTTAGGCATTGAAGCCCTCACGATTCACATTAGGCTTCCTCCATCAATCCCATTGCAGAGGTTCAGTCTCTAAGAAGGTTTTAGTGAGTCAAGACCAGCACAAAACAGAGCAATGGAAGACTGGGTTTTCTGCCTTAATTCTGAGAACGGGGGTCCCTGGCAGGATCCTGGATACCAGGGCTTTGTTCTTTCCTTTATCTGAATAGCTTGAGTGGCCATCTCTCTGCAAAGCTTTTAGGCTGTGAGCCCAGGATAGGGTGTAGGTGTGCCATCTCCTTTCAGTGGAAGCTCTTCAACTTTGCTTGGCATTGAAATATGAATTGCACTGGGGAGAAGAAGAGGAAACACGACCCTTTAGCCTGAGTCTAAAAGGGGGAGGCTGAGGTTATGCCTATGGTGGTGGGCTGTAAGGGTGCAAGGGCAGTGTTAAATTGTCCGCATGTTCCTCAGCACAGTTTTGGTCTGCGCCAACTAACAGTGACCCAAATAATCCCCAGGCACAGCAGAGGGTACAGGATGAACCAGGGGTCATTCCCAGTGATCAGTGTGGACATGGCCACCTTGTTTTGGAACAGTGAGCTTGGCTGTGCCACTTGGACTCAGGGCCAAGAGCCATCCTCTCACCTTCGCTAAACCTCGTTTACTTTATTAGTATGAACGAAAGTGAGGGATTAATTTATGGAGCAAGGTCTGGATCACAGGTCTCTCCCAGCAGCTCGATGAACATATGGCACGTTAGAGACCCATCTCAACAGCTTCAGCAGAAGGAGATAAAAGCAACCCATCCCTGAGAGGCATCCAGAGTGGGGTCAGAGAGAAGGAAATGGGAGGACCCGCTCTGGGTTAGAAAGTTCTTGCCTCTTTATCCCACACGCTGTGAATGCTCTGATGGGTGATGCATGGTAGCAGCACTTACTTGCAGAGTTTGAAAAGAAAGAGCCCTGTTTTTCTTTAAAGCAACGTCTTAAGCACCCAGAGTAGATGCAGGACTGTGAAACCTGTAAGGGGGAAAGCCCTTGTAAATGATATGCAGCGACGAGCGCCGTTATGATGCCACGGGCAAGAGGGCAGAGGCCGGGGCTGCCCACCCCAGCTCTACCCCACTGGAAGGGTATAAGCCACGGCGGCTCACAGAAGACACAGCACATTAAAGTGCAGAGATGGCCCTGGCTGCTGGCTTTATGGTACTGACCCATGCCAAGCCTCCTCTGATAATCTAGTTGTGATCCTAGAAAATTTAGCCACGGGTCTGTGGTCAGAGGAGGTTGTGGTCTGGCAAGGAAATGAGTTCAGTGTGTATGTCCCAGCCATATGTTTCAGATCTCTTTTGTGATAAGGCTGTATACGGAAGTATATACGGATGTATATATTTATACAAATATTTATACATCTTTTTACATGACTGTATGTAAACAAATCTATATAAACACATTTTCACCCCCAAAAAATCATTGAAGCTTAAAAGTAATTTCACAATAAAGAGTAAATAGGGAGCCACGTCTTTTTCAAAATATTTATTATAGCATAAAACTTCAGGATGCAGCAATTTTGCCATCGTTTCAGCAGGCTCAAACCCACCTTGTGATTAAGGAGAAGAAATGGAGCCCAACACATTATGAGAATCATGCTTGTCACATGTTAAATGCACCCCAACACCCTGTTTTTCCCAGTCTTGCACTTGCTGGTTTATATCTCATATTTAGGGCTGGTCTTTCTGGTCAAGCTTAGCAAGGGTCGAAACCTTGTTTGCCACTTGAGAATTTAATTTTCCTTCTCTTTCTTACATCAGTAAGTGAATCCTTGATCTCTCTGCCAGTCATTGTGCCTTTCTGCAGCTTTATATTTGGCTTGATTGTACTATCTTGTGAACACGACTGTCTTGAAACAGAATAGCACTGATGCACAGACTGTCAGTCAGAGAGAAGTCAATCTTGTTCTTCTTTTAATCATGTGGGCTTTCCCCTTTCCAATTCTTGGTGACTTTCCTCCTACAGGAAATGAGTAGGATCTTCTGGCTCTGACTATTATAACATTTTACCACATGTGTTCTCTTTTGTTCCTTATTTCTCTTCAAAAGTGACTGCCTGGGTTGCTTTTCCCATGTTAATGCCAGCGAAAAAAATAGGGTTTTATTTCTCCTTCAGCAGCTTGTGACAGATCTTAAAACCTGAACTCATTGTACAGTTAACCCTTGTAGTATGCAGCTTTCCTATTTCAGGCACTAATTAATTTTATTTATCCTCTCAATGTCCCTTGCTTTTGCAAGAGAAAGGATAATGTGTGCTTGTTCCCACTTCAACGATGCGGTGTTTGGGCACGGAGAATTGGTACTCATCCAAGAAAGCATCAGAGAGGCATTGCAATGCCACCAAACACACACATGCCTCTGGCACCCTCTTTGGGGGTTTCACCCAAGATCTCCTCGCCAGTCCCTCCGTGGCACTAACGAGAAAGTCACCCTAAACGAGGGCACACCGTGTTACCTGTAATACTGTGCATCGTTGTATGGTTTTAGCAGCTCATCATCTTGCGACTGCCGGTAAGTGCACATATCAGAGCGATAATCAAGGTAGAATTCTGCTTTAATTATACCCTTTGCGACACGCTGAAATCAGCATTGCGCAGCCAGGTCTGAATGCTGAAATGAGAAAACTGGAAAATACAAGTGAAAGGAAATTGGTAAAACTTTCTTGTTCTGATGGAGGGTCAGGACTGAGTTTGGTTTTACAGAACTCTTGCTGAAGGCAAAACGTGGTCTGTTTGCTCTCTTTTCTTGACTTTTGTAATTAATTTCTTATCTTTTTGTTCCACAGGACATGCTGGTTTAAAAAAAAGAAAAAAAAAGACAATGTCAAAACTACTGAGAGCTAATTTTGAAAATCTAGTAATAATTCATTTAAAATCAGCATCAAACCAATGCCTTTCCATAAACTCCTCAAAAAAATTAGGTGTTTCAACAAGAGCAGTTAATTATACAGATGTAATGGGGAGCAATACATTTGTGAAATCCCCTAACGGCTGATGGAATGATCAGAGAATCATACAGCATTTGCAGTTAAACATAGAAATATTCTGGATTTCTGGTTGTGAGTTGCACTGTCGGTGGTAATCCTATAGTGGCATATAATAAAACAGTTGTAAAAGCAAAGAAGCCCCCCTAGAAGATCAGGTGATGAAAAAACACGTTGTGATTCTGGGATAATAGAAATCTGCACTGATTTTTCATCAGTATCAGGTGAATTAGCTAGTTCCTTTCTTCTAGGCTTTCCTAAGTTTCTCAATGAGACAACTGCATATTGTTGGACAACGTCTCAGCTTCATCAAAGATTAAAAAACCCCAGTAAGTATTTTTATCCACAAGAAACTTGGCATAGAGTAAAGGCATAAAGTAAGAGAGTTGTCCTGCTTGGAAAAAAAGGCTTTTTTTTGCAAGCAGAAATGGCTCTTTTCCTTAGAAAAATGTGGCCTAGGGAATATCTGAGAAAAGGTTCATGTCCCTTTTTTGTTTGTTTGCTAGAGATTCCCACATATTCTCCACACTTGGTCTACAAGTCCCACGTTAATGTCAACCCCAGTAAAAAGTGCCCATGAAATTTTGAGGGAAACTTGCTTTGTGAGCTCTGGGAGCTAACAACCTTCCTTGTTTCTACAGGTTTGCGAAGAAGTTGAAAAGCTTTCACAATATCCCGTGGAGACATACGATTTGTATTCAGAACAGGCTTCAGAAGTGACAGCAAGATTTTCCATCGGAGATTTCCTCAATTAACCCCAAGACATGCAAATTGGCATTTTTACGAATATTCTCCAAGGTCTCAGGCTTGTGATGAGCGGAGCGCTGTCTCTCATTAGCACACCTGTAAGAGCTCTGCAGCAAGAACACACACCCTCCCAGCATCTGAATGCTTCCAACTCTGATTCCAAATCAGCAGCTCCACTCTCGTGGGAGGGAGAAGACGATGCCCAGACCCCACCAGAGCCTTATGCTAGTCAAGAACGTGCAGATCGACAATGCCGCTGGGTTTTGGTGGCAGTCATCTCCAAAGACTTTTAGGAGTAGGAGTGAGAAAACATTTAACCTCCTAAATGTAAGTATACACACATTTTTTGAGCTTAATTTAATACAGACCAGTTTTGTGGTCTGGCTCAACCCATGGCCATCCAAATGTTTGGGGTGGTATAAAGAAAGGAATGATGCCTACAAAGAAAAACCACAAGCCAGGGAAGGTAGGGCAGCTTTGGAAAATGTTATGGTGACTTGAAGTGTCCTTTGCAGGGCTGATCTGCTCAATGTCTCAACTCAACATAATTCCCTTAATGATCAAGGGAATGGAACACCTCTCGTGTGACAAAAGGCTGAGGGAGTTGGGTCTGTTTCTCATGGAGAAGAGGAGGCTGAGGGGGGATCTTATCAATACTTATACATATCTGAAGGGTTGGTGTCAAGGGGATGGGGCCAGACTCTTCTCAGTGGTGCCCAGTGACAAGACAAACTTTTTCACTTTGCAGATGCCAGTGCATGGAACGGGCTGCCCAGAGAGGCTGTGGAGTCTCCTTTCCTGGAGATACTCAAAAACCACCTGGATGCGTTCCTGTCCAACCTGCTTGGGGTGATCCTGCTGTGGCGGGGGGGATGGACTAGATGATCTAGTGGCCAGCAGGTCTAGGGAGGTG
>NW_010230203.1:27409-30606 GCF_000690775.1 Eurypyga helias | reverse complement strand
CATCGCTGGGGATGACCTTCCGCTGGTCCGGCCCTTGCTTTCCTCCCTTACTGGCCGCCGTCCCAGCTCTCTCGCCCTTCCCTGGCAGGGCTTGTCTCTTGGCCCTGCGGCTGTCCTGCTGCCCTGCTTCGGATTTGGCCCCAAAGCAGTGCCCGCTGTAGTGGGATCAGCCGTCCCCTGCCCGCCCTCCGCCAGGTACCAGCCTCCTGGGGAAGTGCAGGGCCAGGAGCGCCCTGTGGACACAGCTCGTGCCTGGGGAGCCAGCTCAGCCACCCCAGAACGCTACAGCCTGCCCACGCCTTGTCTGGGATGGGGTTAAAAACTGTAGGATTGGTTTGGGACGAGGTTAAAAACAGAGGCCTGGACCTCTGCAGCATTTCTGGGACCTCTCTGCACTTTGACTGGCAAAGTTCTACCTGAGGCAGTGCAGATCACGACTGCTGGGCCCTGGAGCCACAGTTTTCCACCATGGGGGCCTCCGCCCTGCCCCAAGGGTGCAGGCCTGGCGGGGACCAGCTCCTGGCGCCTGGCTGAGCTTAAAATCCAGCCTGTTCATGATCTTTTTAATAAATTACAGAGAGAAGCTGGAGTAGGTGGATTGCGTTATACTGACACACGCGATGGTACCAGCTGTGAGCACAACCAGCCAGCTCCTGCCCTAGGAATGCAGTGTTTCCAGCTGGATGTGACCGTTGTGATGCAGACCTTGGAAGCAGCATACAGCTTTGTAGCCTGTGTGGGATTGCGTAGCGCATGTCATCGCACAGGATGACCCCTCAGTCCTGTCACCTGCAGGGATTTCCAGTTTCAGTACTGTTAGACCTATTCGTGGAAAACTAGAAGACAGATCTTCCAAAACATGTGACTTTGTCTGATCTTTGATTTTCTTCTGTCTTCGAGATGTCTGGGTTCTCATTTCCAAACTTTGCTTAGTGACAACAGTGTCGAAAGAGGGATGTAAACTAGCACCAGCTTTTTTTTGCCTGTTAGGTCCCATACTGTCCCTGCTTTATCCCTCACTCACAGCCAGTTCTGGTGAACCATCCGCCAAATTCCCTCTAAACAATATGGCTACATTAGCTCCTCAGTTTTTTATTTTCATCTATCTCAGCCATAGACTCCTATCTTTCCTATTGACTAGAAGGAAAATTCTCAGAGCTCTTATTTTTTTTTTTTTTTAAATACCACTGTTGTCTTACATGGACCTTCAGAAAGTCCAGCCGCTGAATCTGTGATGAAGACCTGCAAAGGCGTGCAGTCAGATGGAAGTAATACCAACACAGATAATGAGCAAAATCTCTGAGATTTTTGAAGCAACTATTTTGAATTATTTCCATTTAGCAGAAGACATGGCTTTACTGAGTACAAAGCTTTAAAAATAAAAAAAGGAATCTGGACAGCCATGTCATCCTCCCACATTCACAGGCAGAAATCTAGGAATTAAAAACATGATTTATGGCAGTCGATGGAAAGAGGAGCATCTTAAAGTCTGATAGGCGTATGTTGACCATATGATGTATATCAGTGCTCAGCAGTCTCTTCCACAACTCTCAACGGTGTCTTGCTCCATACGACTGAGCTTTAAGAGGACTTCTGTTTCGCACGGGTTAACACAATAATTTCTCTAAATGGAAAAGCGTGCATCTGAGAGGGGAGATTCTGAAAATAAGAACTCCTACTCCTGTTCAAACAACTTTAATGTCCAATTAATAGAGTAAGAAAACAAGATACACAGAAATAGATAGAAAAAGACAGTTTTCTTTCCCCTTGTTTTCTAAAGTTGTACCTTTATGCTACCTGCAGCAAATCATCACTGTACTCTGAGAAACTGAGTAGTTTCCATGTCACCCAACAGTAGCTTCTGTATCATCCAACAGTGCATGCTAAGAAAAAGAACTGGGAACAACTGGAAGTAAAACTAGCATAACATAATCTACCAAAACTAAAAAGTAATCTGGTAATTTAAGAAGTACTGTGTGGTACAAGCAGGTGCCAGCATTATTCCCTGGGTCTCTCTTTCTCTCTGTTAAGTTTTCCTACATGCCACAAATGCATTTTGCTAATTTATGTTATGGGGCAATACATAAACCAGTAATTTCTGCTACTGTTATTCCATAACGTTGCATATATAGCCAAGCACGTGCATCAATCACTGCTTTAATTCCACAAGATTTTTTTTTTAAATCTTAACTTTTCTATATCGTAGAGAAATTATGTATATGAGGAAATACAAGTCTGAATTTCACAAATTGTGTCTTGAGACCCACAAGTGAAAGACATTTTTGGTTGTGATCATATACTTAGGTTGCCTAACACCTTCTCATAACTTTGCCATTCATTCAGTCTGTAACTTTCTCCATGGCCTTTCCTGAGTTTCCAACTCCTGTGGGCGGGGGGAGGAAAAATTGTGAAAAAGCTGGCTATAAAATATTTAATTGCAGCCTACTCCCACAGGAGTGGACTTTGCCTTTGGCCCATGCCCATTGTGTCACACAAACAACGTCGAAGGAAGAGGTGTCTGCATACGGCCGTTACTGTGACATGAAAGGTGTACGTGGCTTCAACTGGGTCATCATCACGCTAGAGCTTGTCGTGTTTTGGTCAGGGTTTCTTTTCCACTGGTCTGCCAGTTAGCCATCTCTCTCAGAAGACAGGTAGGTCCCGATGCTATCACGATGAACTAGTAGAAAAGTGCAGCCAAGATTAGAAGACGAAGGTAGGGCTGCGTCAGCACTGTCTCAAATCGACTTGAGCTGATAGGAAATGGCATCTTGAGCATGCAGCTGCGGCTGTCTACCCCTCTCTTAAATACATCGGAAACTACCCTGAGTTGAAAGCAAGGTGAAGATAGGAGTTTGGGGGATAGATCTTCCACCAATTCATCTTAAATCTCTACAATTACAAATTGCCTGCCATCTTACTAAAAACCAATGCGCATAACTCCGTTTTCTATTGACATTAAACTAGGGTAAATCTCAACCACTTGCCAAACTACTTGTGAGAATATGACAAGTCACATGTCGTTCCGCTATTCAGAACGGGTGAGGTGTTCCTACCGCCAGGCTTGCCAACGGGCACTGGGCGTTCTCATACCCCCCAATGGCAAGGGTGGGCTGGCGGGGTCCTGCTCGCTGCAGCAGGAGAGCGGTCATCTCCTGGCCTGCACTGCCAGCACAGCAGGCTTCTGGTTGTACCCG
>NW_010230203.1:0-27396 GCF_000690775.1 Eurypyga helias | reverse complement strand
AAGTAAAACTGCCCACCGACATGCTGGCTGGACGTTTCGGAAGGTTCTGTTGCTTTGTCCTTCTCACATGCAGCCTGTGAATAAAAAAACAGATCTCTGGGATTCAAATGAGGAGACAGGCTCTGCTTTAATGCAGAGGTACAGGTAATCGGTAGGAGTAAGGAACATTTAGCAGACAATTACTGACCACTAGAGGGGATCATAGGAGTGGAGAAGGAATTGAATGTACTACATAATAAATGCTTTCCTCTAACACTACCTTGCCTACGTGCGGTGTTGTACTGTATGTGCACAGTTTAAAAACGACTGAGAAAAGACAGCACTTATAGGAAGCTTGTACTAATTGAGTTTAAAACATCAATAACAGGTTTAATAGTTAAAATGAAATAACTTCTCTAAGCAGATTTTTTTTTTATCAGTTTAAATTAGAACATGTTAAACCTCTTCAATTTCCATCTGTGAAAAAGTACCAGCCATTCTTTTAACCTATTATAAAAAAGGCACTGTTCTTCAGACTTGCTGACATTTGAACAAGTGTAGCTTGCTTGTTTAAAAACTAATGCTAAATTGGTTTAAAAACTAATGCTAAATTGGTTTAAAAACTAATGCTAAATTGGTTTAAATCCTTCTATGAACTCCTTGTCTTTTAAGGATGATTTGGGAGTACACATGCCAGGCAGTATCAACTTAATTGCATCATTGTGGAACCAGACTGCAAGTTAAAATTGATCTATATATAAATTACATCAATCTTGCAAATAATGTAGATGTGAATGATGGGTATACTAACTTCACTGAACCTGAATGGGTTTATACTAGCTGCAAGAATCCTGCCCGTCAATTTAAAGGCTCCCTTACTGAAGCTGAAGCTGACCTTCATTCATAAAAACTCGATATAGAAATCACCCTTCTAACGTCTCACAGACCAAACCAAGCCACCTGAAATACTGACATCAACGTTTTCAATCCAAAATTAATTCCTTTGAGAAATTATTCAGGGATAAGTTCTGCAGAATGAAAATTTCAATTCCTTGAAAATGGACTGCTCTCCAACTACTTTCTCAGGGCACATGTCTCCACACAGATGGTGGGGGAGAGGTCAGGACCGGGGAGAGGTCAGGACCAGGCAGTCATCAACACCTTGCACCATGACTGCAACAAACGGACTAGTTCTCTTTATCCAGTACTTGTCTAAGGAGACAGTGGCTCTTTGTTGTCCTTCAGCTGGAATAAAATGAATGAGGCATAGTCTAGCTCTGTAATGTTATAGACTTAATTGGGCATAGTTGAAGTTACTGAGATTTCTATCATTTACTTTAGAAGGAGTAGGTGTGGGGCCTAAATATTTTAGTGAGATGTGCTCGTATCTTGTAGCATCACTGATAAAAATAAGTAATTCCTTTCAGACCGGGCATCTACATTTTTTTGCTTTTGGTTTCTTCTAGTGCATCACAAGAGAAGCATTATGACTATTGGAAGCACCTAGATTTCTTTTTGCTTCAGTGTAGTCTCACACTGAATATGTTAATACACAACAATATGGCAAGAAAGGTGTTGACCATAAGCAGCTTTACAAAAGGGAAAGCTGAGCGACTCATGGAATTTGTGTCAATTCCATGAGTCAATTCTAGAGGTCCCAACCTCTGTCAAGGGTCTCAATTTAATTGTCTTCTCACTACCAAGATAGTCATTACACCATGAGGACCATTTAGTTCTGAAGTTCCTCATGGATTTTTTTAAAGAGAAAGTGAGATGATTTAGTCTGTAGGTGACCAGTGAACATTTGTTTGCAGAAGAGGTTACCGTAATTCTGTGGACATTATTCCATTATGAATGAGATTGAAGCCTTGAACTAGTGCAAGATATTAAGTGAGCAAAAAACAGACAGACCTGCAGTACGTCTGGCCCCTGCTACAGCAAATGTTCAGCCTGGCAGGACAAAGCAATGAATATTCCAAGTTCATATTTCTCATTCTTTTAAAAATAAACTGTGCCCGTTTTGCTCTTCAGACCATATGGCATGAATCATTTCAGTGAAGCATTCATCACATCATGATTTACACTGACATTATTTCTTAGAAGTTAAGTGGTGGGGCTTCACTGTGAGGAGCTTCATGTACTACGGCCATTCTCTGTTCTCTTTCACTTGTCACCCTGAGAGGTAACTTTATTCACCTCTGCTCAGAACTGGAGTTACAGAAGTGAAAAACCAAGCACGAAGTGTTCCTGCTCTTAGGTTTTCTGGTTGAAAATTAATCTCATAAATATACACAAATTTTTATTTTAAGCTTTTATACTCACATATGATGCAGTCATAGGCGCCTGTTTGATACTTACTCTGCTTCCATTTTAAGTACAAGGAGAAAAGTTGGAGGATAGTTCTAATACAAATACCAATTTAATTAAAATATGCCAAATATTTAAATGACAAAGAAGATATATGTCCAGGTGTCTGAGTTTCCTCAGAGGGATTCTCTGGGGTCACAAACCTGCTATGGGGTCCCCACAACCTTTGTCAGTAACAGTGGAAGGCTGCAGAGCTCTCTAGAAAGCGTGTGTGCGAGGGTACCGCGGGTGCTATGCTGCCTCCATGAAGAAACCAGGCATATAGATTTGCAAAAGCTCCCTCTTTGAGCTCACAACTCTCTTGTTCATCACTGCCGTTTTTTTTATTCTATGGATTTGCAACAGTTAAGTAAATTTTATGTGGGGTTTTTCCCCTATTAGCTTCTTTCTGATGAGGAGAACAGAAATCTGAGAAAGGAAGATCTTTTGCACTGAGTAAGACAAAATGATTTCTCTGCAGGTCATGTACACAGAATGACCTTGGGAAATCACTTGAAACTCTTTGTGCTTCAGGTGTAAAAACCAGTTTTCTCTGGGTAGTAAAGACAGTAGTCCAGAACTTAATAAATCTAAGAAATAATAACCATCATCAAACTCTCCTCAACTGATAAAATGTAAAGTAGAAGAATATCTGTCCTAGCTAAAAGACAGGAAACATATTATTAAATGATGTGAATAGTTTACTTCTAAAAAAAACCTAAATCAAAACATCATAAAGTGGCAAATGTTGGGTCTCGAATGTAAAGCTGAGACTTTCAAAGTATGAGACATCCATTCCACTGGGGCTTGACTCACAAGTCATACTTCACAATTTGTAGCAAAACTGGATTCTTAACATATTGGAATAAAGATTTTTAACAAGCTTCCATCTGTTAAACCAGCAAGTTGGCTTGGTCTGATCATGCTTGCTGTTTTAATAAATATCCAGCATCATTTTTCAAACCACAGCTTTCAAATTAGTTTGGAGGATTTCAACTTGCGCTAGTTGTGGCCAGTCCTGAAAGGTTTACATTGCCTGTGCATTTGGAGGAACCGACACCACAGAGAGGGCCCAACCTCACAGCCGGTGGCTTGGAAGAAAGGCTTACCAGTGTCATTTAGGAAGGGTGGGCTGAGAAGTGACCTCAGGATAGCCACTTCCTTGACTAATGGTATTGCAAATGAGACGTAATTGGTCTCAAACAGGAAGGGAGTGAACCACTGAAGTCCGAAAGCAACTCCCTGTCTGGAAGGTGTGTTTGCCACAGAAAAAAAGCTACTTTGTTAGCATGGGAAAATGAACTGAGGGTATATTTGTCTTCTTGTTGGGGTTTTTTGTTTGTTTGTTTATTTTTTGTTTCTTTTTTTTTCAACAGCACAAATGAAAATGTCAACAAAGGAGTCTGCGTGAAATGAAATTCTTGCTTTTTCCTTCGTAAAAGAAGACACGCTTCTAATTTAAAGGCTTCAGTAATGCTCCACAAGAAGTTTTCAGGGAGCCTGGAAAGGATTCAGCATGCAAGATTAGAACCTGATGTTTTGCCTTCTCTGACAGAAGTTCCCTTCTAGGTAGGGAATTAAGCTGCAACTCAAACTGTGACCTGAATGTAAATCAGCATAGATTTGTGATTCTGAAGCTGTAAACAGACTACTCACCTCTGTGTGTACCAACTCAGAAAGTTAATAATGATGTATCAATAATGGGTACTTAATGATAATCATCTTGTGAGGGAAAAAACAACCAACGTCCCTCCCAACTTACACATTTGTCCCAGCACTCACTACTGGCAAATTGCCTTTCCTTTCACTGCATGTGAAAATAGTTAAAATTAATTCTGTAGCCTAAATAGCTTTCTCTGGACAACAGACATCAAATTAATAAACTGTTGTATTCATGGTCATTAAAAACGAAAAATGCCAGAGTTCGTGAATAATGTGGCAGAAAGAATCTGAAGAGGAGAGAGGCAACAGGAGGATGTGTGGGGGTGGGAGAAGGGACATTTAGGGGATGTGTGTATATATATATATGTATTATTATTTTGTATGTTAATATTGAAGGTTAAAGCAAAGCATCAATAAGGTTAAGATGAATGCTTGTGGTCCAGTGTATAGCATTCAAAAAGCCACCAAAGAGAAATCATAATGGAAGATGTGATTTAAGAAATTACTAAATATTAACAGCTAAAAAGATACACTGTCTAGAAAGGCAGAGCATGCTTGCTTTATGCCCCATGCCCTCCCCTGCATGAGGAGTATCCAAAATATGAAGTGGTGAGGATTTGGATGCTGGCCTCTGACCTGTACCATTGGAGATTTTCTGATGAGACAAGAGAAAAAATTAATTGTTCAGTCTGTTGTTTGTTCTCCATCTTCTCTGTTTCTACATCCGAGCTCATCAGTTTCTAATGCATGCTTTCCTGGAGTGTTTGATCCAGACGTTTTCTCCCCTCCATCTCAATCCTGTACTTGTCCCAGTTCCCCACATGAATTTCAAGAGATTGCAAAGCATGGGAAGTGCTAAAGGTTGAGTGAAATGGTTCCTTAAATAATCTGTGTGAAGCACCTGAGCTGACATTCAAGAGATTGCAAAGCATGGGAAGAGCTGACTTGGCTGAAGTACGAAAAAAATTGAGTAAATTAAAGGAACATACAGTCTTACTGTCATGGAAAATTTAATACACACACACACATACATGTGCACACATGTACACATATACATATGTGTATATAAAAGCTAACTTACATTTAGGGTTGGAGGTAGGCTTTGGTTCTTAGGCTCTGAAATGATTCACCTATGTACTCCTTTTTACAAAAGTTTCTAACCTAATTCTGTTGGATTCTCCTAGAAAAAGAAAGAAGGTATTTTCAGAAAGCTTATTTTGCTTTGCCTTGAACTGTAGGCCATTTTTTTTTTAATAGTAACTCAGCCTTTTGGTTTTCTTTCACCCCTTTCACCCCCTCTGTTGCTATTCCTTGAGAACTGTGGGTGGCCGATGAAGCAGCGAACATCACATGATGTCACTTAGCAACCTGATGTTCATAAATAGCAACAATCATTTTTCTAATGGCCATTTTTCCCCATCAGGAAAAATACTTAGACCCAGTCCATTCTGACAGCACCAAATTCTTTCTCTGACCTTCCAGCATGTTTAATGTTTATGCTTTGCTTCTTGGGGGTCTGATTCCAAATGACAGCACCATGGCTGATGCTCTTAGAAGGCTTCTCATTTATTTCTGAGCTTACTGGTAACATATAATGACAATAGTTGTTAGCACTTGAAGCTCTTTAAGAATAGTCTTTTCTCCCTTTCCCCAAATATCCGCATTGCATAAATCTCAGATGACCTGAGCATACTGTTGGTGAGATGAAATCAGAAGGGCCACCCAAAAATGACTTTTTTTTAAATGCCTTTGGGGAATACTCAGGAAGCTCAGAAATTTTTCAATTCGTTCAGAAAGAATCTGGCAGGGTTTTTGTGCATCCTCTTAATATTAGTATAATCATTATAAGTATTTGCTATGCTATGAAGGACTGCCTTTGTTCAATGACAGATTTTTGCCAATAGCATACCTTTATGTGATTTATTAAGACAGAAACCAAGATAAGATTAAAAACTAAGAAAAGTAGAATTGTGCAAGCTTTTGAAAAGGATCTTGCAAAAAATTGCTTAGGAAATACAGCAAAATTATGCAAGGACTTAAGTCTAGCTTGTCCCCAAGGAGATCTTTGAGAGCACAGAAAAAAACCCCAAATTCTGTCTGTGCAACATCAGTTCCCCTCTCCCTAACCATATGGCTGCTCCTCAAAGAGTTGGGGGCTCTGCAACTGAGAAGAGGGAGTAATGTGGGTGAAACCAAGACACTGTCATCATGCGTGTGTGACGGCTTCCACAAATCCTCCGACTACTCCGTAAATACTCTTCTCCCTCTCACTATTTGCATTGCTAATTCATACAGCAAGTAACTAGTGTCTAAACTACACAGGTAGGGAAAAGTAGTTGGATTTCTTGCTCCCTTTATAGGTTTTCTATTTGATTTTTAAAAATTAATATACTTCGGGAGAGAGGAGTAAGGAAGAATCATAGAACCACAGAATGGTTTGGGTTGGAAGGGACCTTTAAAGAGCATCTAGTTCCAACCCCCCTGCCATGGGCAGGGACACCTTCCACTAGACCAGATTGCTCAAAGCCTCGTCCAGCCTGGCCTTGAACACTGCCAGGGATGGGGCATCCACTCAACTTCCTTTTTATTTCCAAGGCATTTTTTGTCATTCATAACATCTTTCTTGGAACTGCATTCCATTTCTATAAAACTAGGGGAAATAATCTACATTAGAAACATTTAGGCCACAGTGCTCTATACAGCTCTCTCATAGCTGCACTATCTCGTATCAGCAAACATGTTATCTGAGTGACTTCAGGGGCACAGGCTCATATCTGGAGGGTGGTGGCAGTAAAACCACTACAAGCAGCCTTGGAATTTCAACTTCAGTGTGTCTGGTGGAAGCCAGAGGAATAGGAACTGCAAAATACACCACTTCCTCTTGTTTGAGGGAAGTGAGGACAGGGGTGTTTAATCAACAGCTCTCAAATACTCTACTAAACCCTTTAAAACCCTCTTAACAGGACAGGCAGATACAGTGGTTCCTGTAATGTGTTACTTTTACCATTTCTTCTTTGCTTGCTTCTTCTCAACTAGGAAGCAAAGTTAAGACTACGGTGGTGAAAGATGAAGGCATCCAAGATGGGATTTGGTGTAAATTATGCAGACTGAGAAAATGAATGAGAGATTATGGCCTCTGCAGATGCACGTTTTACTCCCTGCCAATGCAAGGTTTTTCCTTTTTTTTTTTTTTTTTTAGTTCACATTTTTATTACCATATACATTGTGATTACTCACAGAAATCATCACGTGCTGGCTGGAGACATCGTAAGAGCCAGTCCTCAGCCTGACTGCTCCCCAAACTTATTTCTGTTTGCCTCATAGTCCGTTTTCATGTGTGAATTAGAACGGGAAGACAGCTAAATGAAGGACGGATAGTGAGGTGTAAGAGAACTAAAATCACAAACAGTTATGAGTTGCAATGAAGACGATTTAGGAAGGAAGAACATTTCATGCTCTTTGTAAGTCAGTAGATGGTGCTCTGTATACTATCTACATACACAACGTACGTGCACAGGGTGGTTTTACAGACAATGATTATTATGTATCTTTCCCTTACTGGAATGGAAAGCACTTCTGGGGAGAAAAAGTGTATTAAATTCAAGTTACTTATGATTTTAGTTATATTGACTTAAAAGTAGACTTTTTGCTCCTTAGTTTCTTCCTAACTCCTTTTTCTGTTTGGGTGTGTTCTTAGAAGTCTGCTTCAGTAGATCTCCTGGTTTCTGCATCAGCGTGTAAGACCGCAAATAAAAACAAACTAGTAAATAAGTTTGCTTCACAACTTAACTGATTTTCACAGTAACCCCCATATATAGAGCCGCATGTAGCTGCATATGTAGCTCCATTTAGGTCCTTATCTGAGAAAGATATTCCTTTCAAAAACCCCATTTTTAAAATTAGTTTTAACAATAAATAAACACAAAAAGAATAAATAACTTATTTTATAATAAATTATTTTAATGACAAATAAACTACATTTTATGTTTGTTCTTGATGCCAATCTTCACAAATTATCATTCCCCTTATTAGTTCCCATCACTAGGTGACACCTCTATGCACATTAGTATTATTTAAGAGTTCTCTTGCAGGAGGAGCTTTTGCTCATCCCTGTTATATTTTTTACCGTATAGACATCCCTTCAGACACCAGACTACCTGGAAAATTCCCAGTCATAAGTACGAATGAAAAAGTAAGTAGCATTGAGACACAATGAACTTTGATGTATGCTGTACTGCATGCCCTGGCGTAAGTGCCCAGCATACACTCCATAAAGCATGAACACACTTAGTTGCCAAAGGGTGAAGTTCATCGGGCAGAGTGATCTGTGTCCAGGAGATAGCTTGGATATCTAGTAGGACACATCGAGGGGCATGTAAGGGTCTAAGCGTCGCTGTTGTTCTACGTAACAGTCAAATTCTTTTTGTAACAGCTAAGAGGGTTGGAGGTGGTGCACTTCAATTCACTGTTCCAACATCTTGTGAATTGTGGGAGATCCAAACTCAAACCTCTACTGTGTAGCCAACAGGCTGAGGCTTTCTTAGCCTAGCCCTCTTCTTGAAGATTGTCAGCTAAATGACTGGTTTCACAGAGAAATTTATAGAAGCCAGGCTGCCCGGTCCAGCTGCCTGTCTTGAAAATGTAGCTTTTTGGCACAGAAAATATGTGTTTGAAAGTAAACACACTCCACTGAAGAAATTTGTCAGAACACCAGGTGGATGGAGCAGTCAGCTAGGAGCAATTGCACCAGCACGGATGGGGACCAAGCCTGGGACCCACAGCCCAAAGGGTTACTCAGACAGGCTGAACTGTTGGAACCACCTCGCGTACCTGTCTTACTGGAGAACTTATACTCCGGATTTAGGCAGTAAATCAAGAATCATGGATAAAAAAGGATGAGGCACCTCTGTTTTGTGAGTCCTGGGTAGATCTCTGGAGCTGCCCAGCAGCCAGCTGTTTGGTATGTTTGACAATGGCTGCAACTTCATGCACCTGTATGTCTGCCCAGCTAATAGTGTAACTTCACACATGAAGTATGAGGTACTGAGAGACTTTAGCTACCTCTTCTTGTTGAGTACATAAGGCAACTGAACTTGTCTGTAAGTGTCTACAGAGACACTTGAGGAAAAAAATCCTTGGTCTGAATTTAGCCCACAATCCCTATAACACTCAGTTGGCTGTCCATGAAATGGGAATACTATCACATCCTTACTTCTGGAATTATTGTGAAGAAAGCCACTTGGTAAGACTGAGAAGTGTAGGGGCTGTAAAGCTGTACAGAAAAGGAGGGAGGTTAATGTATTTGGTAGAATAAGGCACTTTCTTCAGATACAGATTTCAGGAGGAGAAAACATATTTTGAGCCTAAAATGTTAAATAAGTTTCTTCCCAGATACTAAAACTGTAGTAAACATTTATGAAGGAATGACCAACTCTAGAATCAAAGGGAAGATTAACAACTTCAGTTTTATATGCTAGCAGCCAAATTCTTTTCTCACTTTGTGGAATTCATCCAGGCTTCTACTCTCTAACTTTAGTGAGTTACTCCAGATTTAAACCAGTGTAAGCAAGGGCAAGTTAAAAATACTCGTGCCACAATTGGCCTTGGAAAATACATTTCTCCATGATAGACATTAAACTGACTGCTGAGGCAGACAGCATGTCTTGCCCATAATAATTTTGTATTTGCTTCTTTTCCTCAGCCCTTAAAATGAGTTCATGACTTCATGACTCTTAAGAGTAAATACATTATATAATGAATACACTTTTTATTCAATATTTGGGGGAAATGAAAGTAAATGTTGTATGTAATAATACTGCATGGAAAAAGCAATGATAATTATCTGATGAGGGAGTTAATATGAAGGGCACTCAGTTAATCCTGTGGTCTGAGGTAAATGGCAGACAATCAAGTAAACCTAATTAACATCATAAAACAAAGACAAACAGCATTAGGACACCAGCCCTTGGTTAATCTATTATTTCCTACAGAATACCGTTGCATCAAGAGGTTAGGGCATATACACTCAAACCCAATTCCATAAATGAGTTACATTGTATTGCTGAAAAAATACCAGTAAAGACCTTTTGTTCCATTTATAGAATGTTGCTTATGTGGATTTCCTTTTCATTTGGAATAAGAAAGGGGTTGTTTTATTTGTTTTGGTTTTAAATGGAACTATTATGCTTTCTTTAGCCAAATTTGACCCAGACTTCCAATCTGCGCTTTTGCAAGCAAGTCCTTACTCATGCAGATGGACCTTTGGAAATGAGTTTTGCCTAATGGCATTTCCTCCCCATTATTCTGGTAGATGAGCATTGCACAGGGAGAGGGGGATTAGTGAGAAAAGAGAGAAACCACACAACCATTGCAATAATAATGATATCATATTTCAGTGCAGACAGTTAAATGAGAACAACTTGACTGCTTTAGGTGCACTTCACATTTGCATCAGTAATCATTGAAGGTGAAGCATCAGCACCTGGAAAAAGCTCCCAAAACCAAGTATATTTTCTGTGGATTACATTTTTGGTTGGGGAGAAGGATTTGTGACACTTTCTTTGGGGTTTTATAAAGCTAAGATGTATAACGTATCATTAAATTTCACTTCTTGTCATCCTGTTGGTTCCTTCTGCTGTTCATTAAAACCTGGAGGACTTTACATCACTTGTAGTCTTTCTGTGAATATAGCACTGTGGATAAACATTATGAGGTGTACTTTGGACATGACAAGGGTCATTTCTTCGTACATTTATACACAGAGGCTTGGACCGAGTATCAGAGGATGGCCAATATGAAACCTTTTTAAAACTACCTATTTTCCCAAATTTACATAGAATTGAGCTAATGGAACTCATAAAGTTTTTTGAAAAGTGAATATTTCTTTTCCTCTACAAGAGCCATCTGAGGTGAACAGAGTTTCATCTCTCAGGAGGATTATCAGATAAAAATAGCTACCAGTATGATGAACTCACATGTTTTTCCTAGAGAAAATGGTAATAAGAAGTATTTTCCTTTTTTTCTGTTCACAAAGTACATACATGCTTCTTAAGAATAAGCAGTTCAGTTATTTCATTGTGCCTATTATTAAAGGATAAAAGGAGTAAAATAGGGTGCCAGCCCTGAATCCTTGTCCTTCTTCAGTCCTGACCAAGGCAGGTGGCCTTTCCCATAGAGAGTCACCGGGGATTTTGCCATGTATATTAGGAGTGACTGGGAAGGCACATAGAGTAGCAATTGTCCATCTGCTAGAAGTCTCTGGTATGTATTTCTGTAAACAGGCAGAGTTTTACCCAGATTTCTTCGTCTACAAAAAGAAGGATAGAACAACACTGGAATAGAGAACAGTTTTTCTACCTTAAACTCAGGATTTGTGCAAAATATTAGGTGTTTTGACCGTGATTTATGAAATTCAATGAGCCATAAACTTCAAAGTTTTGTTTTGTTTCGCACAGGTGTGACTATGGGGGACTTTGATTAACCTTTCTATGCATTTTGTGTTGTCATACTTTGTTAAGTGCATTGCCCTTTTCCTGTTAATCCTTCATGTTTGGGGTTTTTTTTTTTTCTCCTTATGACAAAGCATGGTCTAGTTAGATTTATACAAAATTTATTCAACTATTAGTCTTCATTGGAAACTAATACAGTAGAGAACTCACTGTTAAGAAATAAGGCAAGTTGAGAGGGATACGTGCACGTAGTAAAGAGGCGGCATGGAATGACAGGAAAAGGGCAGCAGCTTTAAATTAAGAAAGGAAAATGATGTAATAATGATTAAACCACAAAACAGAACTCCAACACAGTGAATAAGCAATGAAAATAAGGTAATAAAAAGGAGTACTGAACTAGCTCATGAGACATGTTATTACAGTGAACATTATGCTAGCACTGTTTATTTTGCTTAGCATTATGGCCACCTTCAAGGTTGCTATGACAAATGTGTTTGAGCATTTAACGGAAAGTGAACATTATTTTTTTTTAGCTAAGAAGGCATCCACCAGCTCTCTGCCTACTCAATTTCCTAAATTACGTGCCACATAAATTTAACTTTATTGGCACTAGACAAATGTTAACATTAACCACTTATGGGTTAAAACAATTTTGGAAATATTTAGTGTGTTTCTCTGTTGACATTCCTCATTCCATACACTGAAATCCATGCAGTGACGCAGTTTTGCTTGAAAAATCTTTCACTTGAAATGTATAGCACGATAACAGCACCTAAATAAAGGTTCTACTAGCTAAAGGGCTGATCCAGAGATAAAATGAATATACAGAGCTTCTACTGGATTTAAGGGAAATTAAAGCTGTTTTCATAACTGGCCTTCCAGTGACATTTTTTTCATGGCATTGAAAGAGTCTTATTCATGTGTGACTAAGTGTCACTAAATTTATGCAAGCTTCTTACAGCAGAGGGAGTAGAGGAGGAAAAGCACAACAGGGTTTCTCCATGCAACTTGCAAAAACATTATCAATGTGGTCCATTCATTGAGCAATGACAAACTCAGAGGCCTGTTCCCAGCTGGAATGGATGTACTGGACCAAACAAAGAGGGAAAGTGGAACTGGGACAACCACAGTCTGCAAGTGAGCTAAAAATAGAGCACAAGGCCATTGGAACACAACACACAGGAGGGTCACATCACTAAGCGTGCCACTTTCGAGGCTGTTATGTAGTAATCCAATTCATCAAGATTAAAGTAAGTATTTGGGAGCTCTGGTGGCATGGGAAGCAGGTGAGGGGTTCCCACCTAGCCTATCAGGACATGTAGGGAGAGTGGTAGAAGCCTAGATTAGCCTTACAGCATTTGAAGCTGTGCAGGTGGTGTTTAATAACACACATAAATAATGAAACACTAAATAGCAATAGAGTGGGGTCACAACAGAAGTTCTGAGGCAAGAAGAAAAGCTGGTGTAAAAAAAAGAATGAGATCACAAAGAAAACCATCTAATCAGACCATCATCAGACCTTTAAGCAGACATCATGGGATAATTGGGCTTGCTCAGCCTGGAGAAGAGAAGGCTCCGGGGAGACCTTATAGCACCTTCCAGTGCCTGAAGGGGCCTACAAGGAAGATGGGAGGAGACTTTTTACAAGGGCCTATAACAACAGGACAAGGGGTAATGGGTTTAAATTCAAAGTGGGGAATTTTAGATTAGATATCAGGAAGAAGTTCTTCCTGGAGAGGGTGGTGAGGCACTGGAACAGGTTGCCCAGAGAAGCTGTGGATGCCCCATCCCTGGTTGTCTTCAAGGCCAGGCTGGAGGAAGCTTTGAGCAACCTGGTCTAGTGCAAGGTGTCCCTGCCCATGGCAGGGGGGTTGGAACTAGATGGTCTTTAAGGTCCCTTCCAACCCAAACCATTCTGTGGTTCTATGATTTCCAAAGTTGTGGATTAATGTCCTCTGCTGGGACCTCAAGCTGAAGATACACTGCCCTCTAACCAGATAACTAAAGAATTTGGTGATATTATTGTTGGGAACCTTGATATATGCCTTCTCTTTCCTGAAACATTGTTTAGGAGAGATGATTTTTTTGCCATCTTTTTTTCTCTTTGTTCCTAGGGGATGATTGGTAGAAAGCTCTGTCATGTTCTGCATTTTGGCACAAGACTGCAATTTCGTTGTTGGTGTGCCTGATGTAACGCTGTCACTGCTAGACTGACAAAAAGCATCAGGAGGCTTCAAGTCACACCACAGGAATCTCTAAGACTACAAGTGATATCGATCATCTTCTTGTCTGATGTTTGCTGTCAAAGATTTTAAGCTCGTAACAGATCTCCAAAAGAGCTGGCCGTGACCCTGTCAAAAGGACTGTAAAACAGCATGCATATAGAGGAGACACTTCCAGAAATGTTCCCAAAGTTGATGTCCTGCTAATGCTACAGGTGACAGATAGCGTAAGAGCCTAGCCATGTACATTTCCTGCTCTGGGAACACTGTATGTCAGCAAACAAGTGACTGAGAATAAGAAAAAAAACCCCAAACCCCTGCTTTTCCGAGACGTACTTGGTGATGGGAGAGGAGCAGAATCACCTGGCTGTGGAAATTTTGCTTGAGATACTGCATGACGTTTCAACATTGGAGGGGATATTTTTTGCCATTCCTGGGGACGTGCTGTGGTTTGCTAGGCTCTGCCCCACGGAAGCTTAAACTTTTCTCGCCATGTCTCTGCAGAGTTCTGCGTGAGGTATTTGTGTTGGTGGAAGGGCTGGATTGGCTGTGATCGAGTTGAACTCAAGAGCAGAACTAATGCAGGGCTTGAGCAAGGTTGAATATCAAGCTGCCGAGGTAAACCCCATCTCAGCTTTCTCGTTCTAGTCCATTAATGGCTTGAAGAATTGGAAGCAACCTTATTGGGTTATGTTTAGCATCAGCCCTTAGTAACTTCTCAGGAGCTATTTCACCTGAGGACAGCTGTCAGTAAGTCATTTTAAGACATTGTCTATAGAGTTATCTAGCTGATAAACTGCTGCTTGCTCAGTGACGTAGCTACAGGACGTAAAAGTCTTCAGCAAGCTGAAGTTTTCGGAAGAAACCAATACTGTCCACTCAGCAATTCTTTGTGATCGCCACATTGTATATGAGCCCAGTTAACTTCTTAAGCAGTTTTACATCCTGAATGCCTAACATCCATGACCACTATAAGTCACTGTATTCCAACATATAATTCACTTGGAGGATGCTACCAAAAAACCCACCCATTTGGGAAGAATCTTTGCTTGAGTCCTAATGTGAAATCAGAAATTACTGTCAACTGTCATCTAACAGTCATTATCATAAACAGAGAAAGGTAAGACACTAATTTTTCCGGTATTGTGACGATACACGATGACATGGCAGGCTTTTGAATACATCCACATTCTAGCTGTGTCCACTGACATTAAGAGGCACCTGTTGATACCTACCTCTTCTTGACTAGCTTCCTCCAAATCAAGGTGAGAGTGAACTGACAATCTTTCATGATCTTCTTTAAACTGTCACTGTAGATGTGTTATTGACAGGCTACTTACTGTCCAAAAAAGGAAGCAAAGAACTCACTGAAAAATTATATTAGCATGTTGTTACCAGGTACACTTCAGAAGTTGTTTGAAGTCTGGTAAGTGACTATCAAACATGTCAGCAGCTGCTGAGAGTACTGAAAGTAGGGTTGATCTTCCAAGTCAGAGATACAGTTAAACCCTAACTACACCATGTAGTGGAAATAGGAAAAAAAAATTCCTTGCAAGAAGGACTGTGTCTGATGAGGTGCCATCTGATCATCCATATAATATGCAAACTGAAATTCCCCTTGGGCTGCATTCACAGATGTCAAAGTTCCACCAAGTCCTGGCGGCGTGTTCACCAAATGCTCTGACAGCCAAGACTTTAATCTGAAGTGACGTTGTGATTGTAAGTCAGTCACTCTGTTTTTGCAGACATGAATCACTCATGATGTCAACCTTTCCTAAATGACCTTCGCAACACATGGGAGCAGTTTCATTTAAATGTTCTTGCATCCCGTTACCACACACGCAGTTTGGAACTGGGCATGCTTAAGGGTCTTTTCTACAATATAATCATTAATTACACAAAGGGAGATTTTTCACAGATGCAAAATTTTCGGAAGGCACATAATCCCAGAAGAGGTCCACACACAGAGCAGGATACGGTTTGACCATTTGGAAATCTGTGTCACTTGGATGTCTTGGAAAGGACTGTTCTTTAACCAACAGCCTGATACGGAATCCTTCATTTGTTAAAGGTTCATTTGTGTATAAATGATAGTAACACAAACAAACACTGATGTAGTATGTTCCACTTGTGAATTCAAGAGCAAGCCCATACGGTGTTCTGTCCAGATTTACAAAAAGACTTCACTGTACTACCCAAAGATTGCCTGCTCCACGAAGGAGAAGGCTTCTATATCATCCTTAGAAGATTTCAAGTAGATTTTCAAGTGCAGGTGCTCAGAAAGAGAATGAAAAAATAAAAATCAAGGGATCGAGGACTCGAAGCGCAGGTAGCTTTGCACTTGAGATGTAACAGAAGCCTAAACCCTAGGGGTGTGTTAAAGGTAACTCCTAGATCATGCTTCAGCAGATGTTTAGCCAACCAGAAATAACTGCACTGGACAAAACACATAGTAAAGGTCAGTGTGGAAGACCTGAAACTACCCTAGATTATCTAGAAATATAAGCTCAACTGTTTGAGCCTGTTTTCTAAATTCTTGTAACTCAGAGTAACTGTCCTAACATAACGTTACTATACAAATCTGCTAGAATTCTCACCTGACTCTTCCCTCTAAATGTAGACATACATGTTAAAGAAATGAAAAGGTAGAAACAGTGAGGACAAAGAGAGAATGGAGACAACTGTTGCAGTGAAGGAGTTCCAGTAGGGGCCACACGTTCAGGGTGGGAAGTCAGAGCGAGTCTTACAGTTCCAGTGGCTGAGAATCCTTACTCTGGTGCCTGTGTGACCTTTCCTCCTGCTCAGAGATATATTACTGCAAGACTGGGGAGTGATAGCATGAAAAAAAAAGCATACTTTTCTTATCTACTCCCTCCTTCCCTCAGCTTACTTCCCACCTTGCTGGAAGGAGATACTGTGTTTCTTTATGGGATTTTTTTTGTTGACCTTGGGGGAAAAACCTTCTGCTTTGCTCACACTACCTTAAGGCCTCATAACCGCAGCCACGCTCAACGTTCGAGTCAGTTCGGAGGTATCAGGCTGAACAAACGAGGACAGAGAGGAAAGTGAAGAGGTGGTGGGTCCGAAGGACTTCACAAAACAAACATTTTTGGAAGGACTGCTGGATCAATGGAGAGAAAACCTACAGAGACCATGAAGTCATCAAGGCTAGTGCAGGAAGGACTTGAGTCATGATCAGCAATGAGCCACATTTACCACTTCAGCACAGGCTGGAGGTAAGCTAGCAGGCTTCCATAGACCAGATGGTACCAGACAAGCAAACAATGCAGTTCAGGTACTTTCGAACTTTCTAGAAACACAAAAATGGCCAAAGTTTTTGGAGTATTTCATTATTTTAAACTTTGTAAGGAAGAAGCAGGACTAAGAAATGTGAACTGGCAATTATATAGTTAAAATCTGTTCTAGTAACCACCTAAGACAAATGTCTGTCTAAAACTGGGATGGATGTTGGTGTGCAGTAACATGACTTTGATTTTTTCTAGGAGAGGTATGAAGGGGAATGACCTTCTCAACTCCCCATCCATCCTTTGGCTCTGGATACTGAGCACAGTATAGATTCTGTAGGAGGTGCAGGGTGGCAGAGCCACAGCCTCCTCTCGCATCTAGCGCTACAGGCGCTAGGACACCCCTGTCCAGTCTCCCCCTGCCGCTGGTGCTTCAGTCTGAGCACATGCGTGTGTGCCTTCCAAGCACACTCTGCTCAGGCATTTTTGCCTGGCTTCGCTCAGAAAACTTGCCTCAGATTCCAGCCAGGTTTTAGAGATGCCTTTAAGCTAGATTGGTAATCTGGATAAGGTTTGGAGGGCCTGACTTTTTTTTTTTTTTTTTACTAAACTATCTTAAAGTTAGTTAGCAACACTGGAAAAACATTTTCTGTGCCAAAAGAGCATGTGAAGCAGCTGTTCAGTACTTATGCAAACACCTGTGCATATTTTTAAGCTTACTAACAGTTGGAACAGCTTTCCCTCTCACCTCAATACTCTGCTAATAGCTATTACTTATATTGAAGCCTTTGTTCATGAAATATATTCATATTTTAATAATTCTGTCAGTGAAAAATATTGAGGTATAATGATGACACGACTAAAATGACAATTCTTCTATGCTACTTAAAATATTCAAGCATTTAACAGTAGGGTTTGCCTCCAAACCAGAGACCAGATTTCACAGGTTTTCCATCACTTTTCTGAGACTGCACTCCTGCTTCTCCAAAACCTTATTTTTTTTCAAAAACAAGCCACCAAATTGTTGCTGCTCTAAGTGACTTCTGGAGACTGTCTACTGCAACCCCACCTGCTTAAAACAGGGTCAGTTTGAGCAGGTTACTCAGGAACATGCCTAGGTGAATTCTGAATGAAGGATGCAGAGCCGTCCATCTCTCTGGGAACCAGCTCCAAATGCACTAAAGCCTTCTGGATACTCCATCACAATCATGACTTTAGACACATAAGTTTACTAACACAGCTAACACAGAGATGTCTATGCAAGTCTGCCACAAGCTAAAATTATTCAGAAGTCTGAATACCACCACCACTTTAGAATAGGGTGTTAATTGAAATGTCTGGAGAGCAGTCAACCTTCAATATCAATCAATTAGCTGTTCATCCATGCAAATCCTAGACAAGAACTATTTACAAAGTGTTCTGCATTGTGCCTTGGTGGGTTTCAGAGACAGTGCCTATTATGGAAAAGTCAGGACCTGGACTGTAACAGACTTACGTATTCATTCAGGTACACAACGAGGCTCAAAGGCCCTGGGGGAGTCATAAGCTGCTCAGCTGTATTCAGAATGTTTGATATCTCTTGTGAATACTGTATCATTTGCCAGCTCACCCTGAAGAAGTTAATTTTGTGAACGGGGCAGAGACAATGCTCCGATTCCTGTGCTCTCCCTCTCCTTTCCCAGTACTCCACACACACAAAGTTTAACCTCTTTCCTACACTGTACCTCTTCAGCTCAGGGATCACCACTCTCCCATCTCATGCCTCCACTGATCTCCAGGTTTCTGGGAACTCACTGAAGACCACCAAGCCCAAGGAAGAAGGAATAGTCATTTCATCATTCTCATGACAGAATTAGCCCTGAAAGAAAAAGAGCTCTCTCCTTCACAGCAGCGGTTTTCACACATAGCTGTAACGTCATGGAAAACAAGATCAGTGTCCTGCACAACTGGTGACTCAACAGCATTTCTATTGCTGTTGAAGGCCAACAGTCACAACCCTCTCAGACTAATTTGTTTGTTTCAACAAGAGTTTAAATCATTTAACTGTACTGCTGATGTGATTGTTAGGGCAAGAGAGAAAACCAAGAGCTTCAGGGTTTGTTCCTCCCCCCCTTGGCAAGACTCCATCAGTAATGTACTGGAGAGTTCCCCATTACCTATCTTATAGACAATTATATGCAAATAGGCAAGAAACAAATTAAAATTTAGTTAAAACCATATCAAACTTAGAAACTAATTATTTGGATTAGACAGTCTGTGGCTAGATGACCACGTAACTGATTAGCCAGCTCGTGGCTGGATGACCACGTAACAGATAAAACTTCTCAGCATTACCATATTCAAGAGATGCAATATTTCATACTCTTTTGGTCCTTGTAATACAACTTTTCAATAGCATTTGTAATGGGCATTCAGTAATCAGCAGCTATAGTCATCAGATGCACACACATCCTATAAAAACTCCATATGCTGGCAGAGAAAGCTGAAGATGACTTCAGACAACGTAAAAGGAAAACGGAACAGATTACGGAAAAAACACAGGAACAACCAAGTGACTGTAACACCTCCCTCACAGGCAATATAAAGCAACAACAGCAAAGCACCCAAGCACACTGGCAGGTACAAAGGGAGAGTCAGCTCTGGCAAAGGGACGGCCATAGCTGCTGAGAGCAGCGATGTTTTCACAACCCCCTTTTACGTCAGAAGTAGCGGAAATAGTCTCATGCCCTCAGTCTGAAAGAAGTAGTTTTTTACCTAACTTGCTCTTTACGTGGGATATGAAACGGCAAGTCACCTACACTAGGGGCTGGGAGGTCTTCAATACCTGAAGACGGATTGGTTTCTACAAATGTAGGGATGGAAGGAGACTGCTCAAACAGGAATGGCTTGTCAGGTTGCAATATTGGAGTAGGAGAGATTAGCCCATGATTCAAGGACAGTTTTGCATGCAACAGGAAGGTTGATCATCTCAACAGGCTTTCTTACAGCTAATTGCAGCATTGACTATAGAAACAGACTCGATCGATCAGTACTGGATCTGTCTTTAAAAGGATAATTCCTTCTCTTTCAAACATTGTTGATCCCACTAAATAGGATTCTACGATCATTGAATGGAAGGCACCTTAAAGATCATCTAGTCCCAACCCCCCTGCCATGGGCACATACCACCCTCTCCCGCCCCCAGTATTTCCCATTATTATCAAGCTCATTATCATCTGCATGTTGTCCCTCATGGTGAAATCAGAACTCTCTTTTATTTCATTATCATGGAAAGCAGCTAAATCTGTCTTTCTATAAAGTCTCCACTGAGGTTTTTAGTCAGCTCACCTTACCCTGATACATACTATTCAAAATCTGAATACAGAAGAGATTTTGTTGGTGGTTTAACAATAAAAAGGCAGTAAACGCCTCTTAAATAATTGTTCCTGTGCATTACCTCTAACAGACATATAACCCTACATTGCTAAAAAGGCTGGATATAAAAGACTGGTACTGAGATGTGCCTGCAGTCTGCCAAATCACCACTTAGCTGAAATCACAATTCATCCGAGAGGTTCATTCTGTCAGTGAAAGTCATTATCTTCTCAAATATTCCCAAATTTCTCAAGTCAGGGCATCGATATCCAGAGCTACAAGCTGCTTGAAGAACTGAATTCCCTCTTCTTTCCCTTCGAAGCAAGAACAAATATTGCTAGCCATTCACATTATACAGTACTCTAAGCTTGATTTAGTCAGTTGCCATTGGGTGTGCATGCACACGCTCCCAAACTTCAAGTTAAAGGTAGGAAATGTGGGATTATTTTTTTACTTTCATCCATTTACTCATTATGTCTCTTTCCAAGCTATTAAATGACCTTACAGAGGCCAGTGTTCCCAAATGATGGAAGTGATAATATAACCGTACAGACTGAAGTCTTTCCATTCTGGTACGGGAGTGCGCAGCGATCCATGACAGTAAGCCAAAAGGTTCAAGAAACAGTGATTAAAAATACTAAGTATTGATTGCTATGTGGCAAGGACTAACTGGGGTATTTTTATGAACTCACTTTAGAAACTGGTCACTAGGTCTGTGGTCTACAGCCTATAGTCTGTGGATTAATTTCAGTTTTTGAATTAATTTATAAACCCCAGCAACTGAGCTTTACTTACCTCTTTCTCCAAAAAAGCCCCTCATCTATCATCTTTTTTTTTTTTTTTTTTTTTGTTGTTCAAATCCAGAAGATAGCACGTTATCCGTGATGTTAAGGTGGATTTGCCCAAGATGTAACACTAGGTTGATTTTGAGGAAACCATGTTTAATGATGAGTCAATTTCTCATATGGGGTTTTCACACAGTCCTGTAATATTCTCTATGAACTCCTCACCTTGTTATAGCCATTTAATTCATTTGCCTGTTTCCTTCTTCTGGCAGAGCTGCATTTTCAAATCATCAGTTAAAAGCTCAAGTATCACCAGTTAATAGTCCATGTAATGATTACACCCGGCAATAATAAAATTCTTCAAGTTCGAAACTGATCAGATGAACAGTGAGAATTACTTTATCGGTTGTAACCAGTAAGAAAACATTTGCAAATGTTAAGAGGCAAATACAATTCAATTTAGAATAATCCATCCTAAACCCTGACCACTGAGCTTCAAATTAACAGGTCTCACAGATTTCTATGTGTTCATCTTAATTTTCCTTCCTTTTCTGGTGTGTATCTTACTCTTCAACTTGCACAAAGCTTACAATTATATTCAAAGATACACATTTCTGTTGTGGGGTTTGAGTGGGAACTCAAATAAAACGCGATTTATATGAGGGAATCTGGATCTCCATAGCATGATGTCAAGGACAAACACTGCTGTAGATACAAAGCAAGCTGCTACAGGCACATTTTTTGTTTCAAACGTTATAGCAACTCTTAAAAATGGTTCTTACGACGAAAGATGCTGGAGCTTGAAGGCAATGCAGTGTTTGCTTGACCAGTCTTAAAAAAATCATAAAATGACTCAATTAACATTCTGTTTAATCAGCAAGCAGAATACTGTGGCAAAAAAGACTACCTGTATTTACATCTTTTTATTCTGTTTTTGAGCTGCAAGATATAGTTTCATAAACACTGAGTAATCCCAATACAGAATGGCAAAAACATGTCTGTTGTTTTATTTCAAGATTGTTTTAATCAGGTAATTACAGGAAAAAACCCCATTTAAACAAGTTTTATGCTGTTATCTGCTATGTCAACGTACAAGGGTATGATGTAACAAACCAGTTACAAACGTAAAGGTATATTTACATTATATACTCAACACGACAAGATATATTCATACAGGAAACACCTGTGGGGTGAGTTAACTAAATTATAAGTCCTTTAGTAGAAAGAAATAGCAGTTGAGGTTTAATGGAAACAATATACACATGAGGCACTTTGAAGTCATTAGGCTGGAAAGCAAACGGCACCAAGCGAAAGAAGGAAAAGTAGGTACAGCTTATGCTGCAGCTTTGAACATGAAGGCTTCTTCTTCCCCGAATGCTTTGATTTCTTAAACGAACCACAACATTTGCAACTAAGAAAGAGAAGCTTTCAGGAAAATAAACCAAAACCCAACCCAAACAACCTCCCTGCCCCTCCGTATATTTATCAGTGCACCAAAAGAAATTGAAGTTTTCTCCACCCAGCTGCTGGACTAACAGTACCATAAGGCATCTTTTTCAAGTTACTGTTTTGTTGCCAGCCACCAGCCTTGATCTTCATTTCATGAACACGAACGTGTCACTGTACTGGCTGCATACTGTGCCATAAGCTCTGAAAAGATTTAACGTCTAATTTAAACCTCTGCATTATTTACCCGGCAGTTCAACTTATCCTCCAGGTACACATGACCGGACCGGTATGAAGAGAACAGATCTGAAATGGGAACGTTACGTTTCAACACGCAAAATCAAGACATTCTTCAAAACACCTTTGTTTCTCTAGAGAAAACCACATTGGTTGCGACTGTTGGGAACATCCTTTACGTAAGCTCTGGAAAGGGTTTTGTGCCATCATCTGCTGCTGTTTACTAAACCCTTACCACAGCAATCGCAGCCGTTTATCAGAATGTTGCTTTAATCTCACACACAGCTGTAGGTGCGGCCTCCACCACTACTGAACCGCACGAGCGAGCGCAGGGCCCCATCTGTGCACGCTCAAAACTCTATTCGCATCACGAACCAAAAGCCCATATTCCCTCCGCATGAACATCAAAATTCCATCTCTTTCCCATGGGAAAGAACATCAAGGGGGTTGGGGAGGGAATCTTTCTTAGGAACCCAGTGACAGAATCAAAATAATTTTCGTTTCATTCCTGATTTTTAAACTCGAGTAATGGGCCATTGCAGCAACTTTAAGCCTAACAAAATATGTGGTTTAGGCATTTTTACTTTTAATTAACAAAGAAATTTAAGAAGCTTGATGAAAGAATTACAATAAGAGCCCAAATCACTATGAATTTTGTAAATTCATAACTGAAGCTCAACGCATTTTTGTAGCTGACGCACTCTCGCTCCAAGAGCGCCAGTTAAATTACTATGGAATCGCATCTCGGTCCTGAACGCGGCTGACTCTTCTTCCCCCAGTAGATGGTGCAGGAGCGCTGCCATCATTTGACCTCCTCCCCCACTTTCTAGGGGAAATAACTTAATTTTCACGGTAACTGAGACTTTCAACAAACGAGGGACTTAATATTCAGTGATGGTTTCCCAAGGCTCGGGTCTACCCTCCCAGCAAGACAAAGCTCTGCTACTCCATGCCTGACAACTACAGCTCTGTTGTTACGGACGAGGGGAGGAGGTAAGGCTTGGGGAAGAAATCTCTCTTTTCCCAAATGCTCAAGGAAGTATTTCAGAAGAGACAGAATAAACGTGACGTGCTGTCACAAACAAAAGATGCGCAGATGTAACAGCGCGTTCTGGCACGGGGTCTGCTGTACCCCTTGCACCACTCATCTCCTAACTGCAACGGTGGGCAAGATCCTTAACGCCAGAAGAAAAAGTAGGTGTGCATCCTACTAAAACCACCCTCACGTAACCACGGATCTTTGCAGCCGGTCCTTTTGGTCGCTCCCAAACCAGGCACGCCGGCTGACACTGCCAGCACGAGGAGGAAAAGTGAGCGTGCGTCAGTTCAGTAACTCTTTTCAGATGGAGAAGTCTTCGGGGCAGGAAGCAAAAGGTGAACACAGTTTTAGCAGCAAAGTGGTTAAATGCAAGGTGAAAATATTAATGCACACATTCAATAGAAATATTAAAGCATATATATTTCCTATAAAATACAGTACAGGACCAGGAGCTTCACTATGTTGTGTAGTGCTCAGAGGAAACCGTTCAACTCATTTCTTTCTGGAGTATATACACAGTATGATTCCATAGCATTCTCCTATACAGCCAGCAAGTTCTTTTCTTCAGTTGTTCATGCCTCTCTTCACCTTGAATTAGGAACCTACTACTTAGAATATTAAAATCCTCTCATTCATTAAGGGGGGGGGGGATAATTTTTCTCATCAAAGTTGTTTTTAAAGTTAACAGTCTATTCCAGGCAACCAAGTTTAGCTGAGTATGCAAGAAGCACGAGAAACAACCAGAGTAGCAGCTTTCAAATATATAAAGAGTAAAAACCAAGACTGCTGCTACCGCGTCATATTCTTGGACTTAATTAATCCAGTCAACTCTTAATACAAAACTAGAAGCTCTTCCCTAACTTATACAGTAATCAATATTATTTGTCTTCTTTTCAATGTGAAATAATACTTTTGAGATCATCTATGTACACAAGGTGGTCAGTCCAAGCTGTAACATAAATATAAGTGTTTTCTTTCAAAAAGTATTTAACAGACAGCTAATGTTATTTACATTTACTCGTTTTACTTCTGGGCTACAAAGGAAAATTAAGGGCACTGCTACATGCAGAAAGAAAAGTGACACAAAATATGCTGAAGAAATGCATAGGAAGTGAGAAAAGTCAGTCATGCGCATCCTCTAAAATCAATTAGGGGTTTTGTTTGTTTAATTACGAGGGTATACTGAGGACAGCCTGTCCCACTCCAGCCAGGATACCACATAGGCACCTTGGCTCAAATTATGACTGGTTTTAGTGTTTTACGTATCTTTAATGAGAGGTAAATGTTTCTTACTTCATGACAGAGCAAAGCATGTAATATTTTAAAAAATTCTGTATGGGTTAACCCGTTAAATTCTTATCTGAAAATTAAACACTAATTAAGTACAAAACCATAACAAATATAATACACACTATACCACCGTGCATACACATATGGAACACATACACTCTCCCTCCCTCCCTCCCCCCGCATCCTCCCCTCCAGATTTCCTCAATTAAGAAGTTCACTCCAATTTTTCCTGGGCTGCAATTTATTTCTCAAGCCAAGTCTTTTGTTGCTGTTTTTGAACAAAACACACAGAACTTTTGTTCTTGCCCATTCAAGTAAGAAAAAGTTGCAGTTCAAAATAATGAAAACAATTTCACTTTTGTTATTAATCTTTTGTTTTAATCATAGTACTTGATAAACAGCTGAACAGGATCCTAGTTTAACAGAAGGATAAACAAGAACACTGATGACAACTTGTTACAACTGCCTTAAGGTACCTTTCGCTTAATGAACATTTGAATATGCAATAATGTGTTTTTTTGGAGGACACCCCAAAAGAAAACAACTTGCTGGTTGAGCAACAGAAACAACTTTCTTTTTGCTATTATGTTGAAATCAAAGTCATTTATATATAAAAATAAATGTTATGTTCTAACAAGAACATTTTAGACAATTACATCTGTGCTTAACAAAAAAATATTGGTCACTCAAGACTAGAATAATTAATATTTTAAAGGATTTTAGATTATCAGAATGTCTGGATACAACTCAACACAAACTGTAGCTGAAGGGAAACAGGACTGAAAATATCAATTTGTCCATCTGGAATAAAAATGCGACTAAATTAACTAATTAAATATTTAAAATACTACCATGGAATGTGACAGTAGATATGGTCCATACCTACTATATCAGAGGGAAGGAAAGTTTAACATGTAATAATTCGTACCTTACACATTTAGTTAAATATAAACATTTGTTATTTATACATAAAGTTGCTTCCAAAAAACTATTAATAAGTGATTTAGTTGCACTTAAAATCAGTTTCATTTCTCATTTGCCGAGTATTAACTTTTCTTAATCTTAAATCAACTGTCACTAGTGCACTTTTAGTTAAAATTTCCCCTCCGGTAAGTTTTAATCCTTTTAAAAGAGCCCCCTCATCTAAACCATGAATGTACAAAGTGGCAAAAGTTAATCCCTTTTAGTATAATCATAGTTTATATACTCATTTTATAGCCAATAATAAGAATAGGCTTTCCTTTGCAAAATCTCCTTCACAACTTGCAACAACGCCACGCGCTCAAAGGAAAGAGTTAGGCATGGCTAGCACTTGTAAAATGCCAAGGTCTGACAAGTCTCGTTGCTTCCTCCACATCAAGCACCTCTTACATGAAAGAAGATTCCCTTCAGCTTGCCAAAAAGCTTCCACAAATCCAAGTTAGACGCTTCCTGGAAACAAAGATTTTTCAGCTCTGTTTGGCACAAGACTGATTCATCCCGCAGCTTTATGCTTCCCTCCACAGCACCCACACACCTCACCACAGTGATGGCATGCTCTCAAGGGGAGGTAGCAGCACATACACGGAGCAACGAACGAGAGTGCCACCAGCGCTAACCAGCGTAAGCAGAACTTGTCATCACTAGTGTCACACGAGCAAGGATCAGAGAAATCTCCTTCAGAGTCTGACATGCAGTGATACAGCATGCTCTCTGCGCAAAGCATGCAACTAACTTGGTAGATACATCTTTTAATAGGATCTGGCGCATCCTGACATTTTCCTCTGCCGTTATCTTCATGATTAAACCTTTCCTGGCAGTATATACAGCGGGAACGCTCACCATCCTCTTTTCTTCTTTTTGAGTTTTTAAATTTTGATAAGGAAGGCTGAGTTTTAAATACCACAGAACTCTTTGAGTCTTTCAGGGAATTCAACTTAGTTCCATCCCCACACGGGTATAAATAGTCAGATTTTTTACTGTCTGATTTAGAAAATGGTATATTTGAGTCTGCGTCATCCCTCTCCAGGTCGTTCTTCCACATGTCAGGATGCCTGTAGTCTGCATAACGACGTATCAAAATGTCACGGGGGTTTATTCTAACAATTTCATCTTCATCCTGAAAACTAACGTGTCTGATTGACTTCAGGGGGACCTGAAACGGCAGAGCAAGAGAAGTTTACTGTAGCAAAGTCCCAAATTTATGTCCATCTACAGTGTAAAACTTATCAGTAGAAAATTAAAAAACAGGATTTTTTTTTTCCTTGATGCTTGAAGGTAAAAATTTCAGCTTATTTTCTTACTAGTACAATTCACAGACTTCCCCACAACAATGAGCCGTTTGCATGATCATAGAATCACAGA
>NW_010230202.1:0-6402 GCF_000690775.1 Eurypyga helias | reverse complement strand
TCAGCGGGGACCTTCCCAGGCTCCCAGACCTTTGATAGGTATCTGTACAGGTATCTCTGTACATGTGTTGCTCAGCCGCTTACATGAGCATTCAAAGCCTTAGCGAGGTCATGAGTTGCTGTTTGTCATTTGTGAATCCTGGCAAAATATTAATATACATGTATTGGTGCTTAGAAGTTAATTCTCAGGCATTGTATTTATTGGCATCTTTATAAGATGTATTTGCATGCTCTGTAGCGAAAAGTAGATGGGCTATTATGTAAGTATAACCTGTTTCTGGTAAAACTGCATACTTGGGAGAGCGGACAGGTGCTGATGCTTGGATGTCAGATTCAGGTATGGATACCAAAGTAGGCACCGGCTTAGTCAACAGCTACTTAACATCACCACATTTAGACTTGCTGTAAAATTAATTTCCAGTTCCAGTCTTTCACATAATAGCCATGGTCTCAACTGTCTGTCTGTGCCTTCTCTACCTTTTTGTTTTAAAGAGGAACATGGCTGATTCATTGTGACAGAGAAGAAATTAAAAGCAGGGATTTTAAATCTGCTTTTCTATGAAAACAGATCTTCTGTAATTACCTCTTCAGGTGTCCTTCTTCCCATAGAATCATAGAATGAATCATAGAATCACAGAATGGTTTGGGTTGGAAGGGACCTTAAAGACCATCCAGTTCCAACCCCCCTGCCAAGGGCAGAGACACCTTCCACTAGACCAGGTTGCTCAAAGCCTCATCCAGCCTGGCCTTGAACACTTCCAGGGATGGGGCATCCACAGCTTCTCTGGGCAACTTGTTCCAGTGCCTCACCATCCTCTCCAGGAAGAATTTCTTCCTGATATCTAATCTAAACCTTCCCGCTTTCAATTTAAACCTGTTACCCCTTGTCCTGTCACTACAGGCCCTTGTAAAAGTCCCCTCAGCTTCCTTAGACTCCCCCTTCAGGTATGGGAATGTGCTATAAGGTCTCCTTGGAATAACCAGTCTTCCATAGTAACTTCTGAAGCTGTTGGCCAGTTATATTGCCAGAATAGTGGAGGTGCCGTACACAATAATTCTGCTCATTTATGATTTGTGAATGTCAGCAGCTAGGTACAGAAGAAATCCCCAGGCTACATCCTTGACTGAAAGCTGCAGTGCACCTGCATTAGGAATGAAGAGATCTTGTGGGATTACCACCCAATGGGAAGGTGTCATTTGGGGCTTGCACTCTACCAAATTCAGAATACTTCAACCACAAGGCCACAGGAGATCAGGGTACTTGTTTTAGTTTTCTGAGTTACTCAGTTCCTGCATTTCAAGTAGTGGAAGAGAGAACAACTATTCCAGAATTCACTACAACTTGAACAAAAGAGCACGACCCCTAAATCTGCACTTTCTTTTACATCTTCTCTAGAATTCCTTTAAACGACCCTGTTCTGTTATTTATAGCTGTGTATGCGCCCATGTGTATTTTAAGACAGACACTCTCTTAATTTTGTATCTCTCAGTTACAAGCGTATGAGCGAGAGATTTGGAGGGCTTAGGAAGGAGCGGGAAAGGATCGACCAATGAAAGATCACATTGTTAAAGCCTGAAAGTCACAATTCATACTGAACATCGTAATGGTTTACCTAGATGTCCTTCCACGTACCTAGGCGAGGAAGGAACTTTAGTTACGGTGGAGTTAAGTTTTTCAGTGACTACATCATCTCAATGGCAGCAGCTACAGAAGTAGCATCAGAAAATACAGTATGAATTTATGAACCATCAACTTTGATAAAATTGCTTACTAATTTATATATATATAAACATACATATAAACAGTGTTACAAGTTCCCTTTCAATGGAATTTCTTGGGGGCATGCTGGAGGGGACAAGCATTGTCTCCATTGTCACACTTTGAAAGAGGGAGTGGGCAGAGGAATGGAAATGGCACTCCAAAAATCCAGCAGCAATAAAGTAAGATACAACGCAGGGAAGTCTCGCTTGGAAAATGGGAGAGTTACTTGCCTGAAAGCAAAGCCTTTCCCATGCCAACAGTGCCTGAATGGTCTGTGAGTGTTCGAGGGCAGGTGGTGAAGATGAGCATTGAGTAAAGTTACTCATTTCACCCAGATGTGTTGACATGTATCAGTGGTCCAGAATCCCTCTGTATAAGGAAGCTGCCAAATATTTCACGCAGTGTAATCTCTAACTACCCTTTTGTAATTTCTAATTCTAAGGAGAACCTAGTTCCTTGAGGCTACTCTTTTTCTACATACAACATGAATTCTCCATGTATGTACACTTAGTAATGTCCTGAGCATGTTGTACTCCACCTGCTGACTGTCCCTATTTTCTAGAAGAGCTAGGTGGAATTCTTGCACCATTGCACAATGGTGGTTTTCGATGAGTTTTGAGAAGTAAGTTGACTATTGGGTTTTTTTTTTTGTCCATCCTGTAAAATCTCTAAAGCTTTATTGGCACTTTTTTTGAGCACCTATGGTGTATCCACAGTATATGCCAGCCCATAAACATTCTGGGTTTTATAGGTTTACTTGATCCAACAAAACTCCTTTGTACCTCTGGGGATTAAGGATTCTTTTTCTGCTACGAATCATAAAACACTGGTGTTTTATGTTTAAGTGTATCTGCAGTCTATGTTTATTCTGTAAATTGCATTAGCTACCCCATATATGTGTTGTTTGGCTACCATTCAGCACAGCTAGGTTTGAGTATCCAAAACAGGAGTAGTCAGAATCATGAGTAATACTGCTGGTCTAACCATTGTTATAAATTGTTCTGCTACCGTATACTTTCAAGGATGGAGAACGTGTTGGGACAGTACACAACTCATAGGCCAAACAAGATGCTGCATGCTTTTGTACCTGAAGAAAGTGATCGAACGTGGAAGTATGTGTATCTAACATTCAGCTAAAGAATGATCAACTGCTTCTGTGCTCTAGGTGGACTCATTTATGTAATAGTGTCGTTTTTACTATCCTTATAAGGAATGATACAGTTGAAGAACTGAAGTGTGTCAGGCCTTACTTCATCCTTCTTTTTACAGAATTATCAAAGACACAGATGGAACTTATTCAAATAATAGAGATCTTTTCTTTTCCTAGATCACTGCTGCATTGTGATGTGGTCATGGCTGCTATGGGTATTAACTGGCTTCTTGGTTTTCTTGGGTTATGTTAAAGGGAAGGAGAGTAAAATCTTCATTAGTACAGTTTTATAATTCCCTGAGCTTTTCTCAGAGGTAGCCTGGTGTTGCAGCTGAGGTGTAAGAAACCGAGAAGTACGGGATCCTATCAACTGTATGGCGCTAAGCTTGGGCTGATTCTGAAGACGTTAGGCATCTCCACAGAGGTCTGATGCCCGGGATCAGTGGAGAAAGGCAGTGGATAAAGATGGGTGCCTCTGAGCAGGTGCTGGAGAAGGGAGTCCCTCTCTGAGGCAGACTGTTCCCTCTGACAGACCGCAGAGGGCACTCGCGTTGGGGTGTGCTCCCTGAGACTCCATGGGTAACTGCCAGGAAGTCCGAGGGACCCAAACCAAGCAGCATCTCCTCTGGTGAACCAGCCCCAAGTCTTTATGTGTATGTAGGCGGTAATACGAATCCGCCTTCTGGAAGTATTTGGAGGTTGCTGAGTAGAAGAAGCAGTGCCTGTACCGCTATTAGTTTTAACTTTCAGAATTCAGATTTTCCTTGATTTTGTAGAAGTTTGTGTTTAACAAACACTTTATATCTATTGTAGAGCCATATGCAAGTAATGTATCTAAGCACAGCATTTTCAAATTCAGGGAGTGTGGGTGCAGTTCTGATGCTACTTCTATTTGTGCTCTTACCCTATTTTCTATTACAAAAACTTTGTAGAAGTTGGTATTCCTAGTGGGTAACTGGACATATCCCAAAAACTGTGTACAAAGCAGGTTCATTCTGTGGCTTCTTCAGCAGAGAAGCCAAAGGTGAGGAGGCTGATTGGCATTGACATCTTAAATGGCATTCTTTTTAGACCTTAACTGATGTATACTCTAAGGTAAGAAATTTAGCCTGCTCTGTATGTACTATGTATGTTCTGAGAAGAACTAGAGAACCAGGACCATACTTCCATCTAATCCATCACATTTCATAGAAGAGCTGAGCATAGTTACTGGTTTTATAGTTTCTTTCCAAGAGCAGTAGGAAGTAATGCAACTGCCTCACTAAGTATCACAGCTGCCTCACCAGGTCACAGTGTCCCTGACAAGAACTGAACAAATGTCCCAGGATAGCGCCTGCAAGAACCTCTTTACTTGAGCCATGGTGCTCTGCATGTGGTGTAAGAACGAGGTCCTGATGCTTGCAGTAATAACAATTACGCTGTATAATGTTTCAGTGCTCTGCAGGGTTCATCACATAGCCAGGAAATATCTCTCACAGCTGTTCTAGTGTCCTTGCTAAATTCTAGTTCAAGCAACATATTTTCCTAAGCAAAAATTCCTTTTCATAGATCCAGTGATTTTGATTTCCTTTTTACAGGGTACCACAAGGACTCCTGGTGATCCAGAGTAAAAGGGAGGTTTCAGACTCATTATAGGATATACTTTAATCTTTTACTTTATACTAGAAGTCAGGGCTTTTACTTTTAGTCAGGACCGCTATCATAACAAAGGACTCTCATTCTAATTTCTTATTTGCTTTTGGGCAACTAGACCTATATGCAACGGTACATTTTTCTCATTTGTTACATGGCTGCTGTTTTCCATCTGTACACAGCCGTACCTATTTTTGCTTGTGTGTGTTTAGAAACACTGCATAAGGTATTGTGAGCTCTCTGCTGATGAAAAACACTGTATAAATCTTCAGTACCAATGAGTACCCATTTCAGTATTAAATTAACTTACAAGACTAGTATACATCCGAGACAGCCAGCATTGTTGGCTGCTTCCTTGAAAGAACTTGTTGTCAGTGGAAGTGGGAGTCTGTACCTTAGTAGCTTTCTTAATCCTGTGCAATGCCATGCTATAGCGGTCAGTAGCATTACGTGTACATCCCTCCTGCTCTCTGCTCAGCTGTGACGCTGTCTTTAGCAAAAAAAGAAAATTCTGATACATTCCCTTACCTGGTTTTCATGCTAGAGCTGAAACACCTAAAGTTAAAAGCTTTTCAGTTCATTCTTAACAGAATGATCAAACACAGAGGAACATAGCCAAGACTAGAACATAAAAACATCAGCCAGTCTTGATGATGAATTTGTGGTCTGAAAGCCCTAAGCTTCAGGATCACGTGATTCAATATCATTGCATGTTCAAAAGACAGTCAGAAAAGATACACGATTCACTGCGGTGGAACTTGTACTCACTTCCTTCTTCATCAAAGTATGGGAAACAGTGTTCTTAGAAATGCCTTAACAACTGTGATATCTCACTGTCATAAATTTACCTTTATTGTAACAGCAGTGGTCAGTTGTGCAAAGCGTATAGATGTATGTTCTTTAATAGCACACATCAGTCTGGGTAACTGCATAACAACATCAGTAGATTGAAACATTCATCTGGCTTTCCTTTCTCTAGGTTGAAAGCTAGGTTGAGCTAGGCACTTCGGTCTTGTGGTGACATCCCTAATCTGCGTCCCAAGGAGGCAGCAAACATCCCTGAAAAGAGGGTACGGCCTGCAAATTGTGCTCCCATCCCACATAGGAGGGAATCGCCAGTGACCGCAACTTGCCATTGTTTCTTCTCGGCGCTGGTCCTAATGCAGGCTTTGTCACAAGGGGTTGGTCTCTCAGGTCTTGTCAAGACTGCTTGCCCAGGTTCCTCCTCTTCCTCATTATGCACTCCGTCTACCGTGCCCATCTACCATCTTCGTACCTGTCCTGTAAGGGTAACGTAGAGGGTGAGGGTAAGTCCTCATGGCTTGTGACACCGCCTTCTCCTGGCACAGAGCAGATCCAGACCTGCCTCGGGAGTGGTCATGCCGAGTTGGCTCCTGTGCATCGAAGATGGCAGAGTATGGTTCCATTGATCAATCTCCCTCCCAGACTGTGGAATACTCCTCAGTCTGCTCACCTCTTCCTGCAGCTCAGACACCAAGCACAGCAGTTCCTCAGCCTGGTCACACCTTCCACAGTCTTGCTTGCGATCACTTTCCACCTCTAGGAATATTCCTTCACATATCCCACAGCTGGGAAGCTGGGTGGTTGCCTGCTTGAACAGGAGCTGGGTGGGTGCGTTGTTTCTACCAGGGGATAGGCACTCGGGAGTGACAGGCGACACCGCCTTTTGCCAGGTGGTCACCATGCTGCTGGCTCACTGCCTGTCCAAGTGCCTGTCCACTGTGAGTATATATATGCTCCAGTGTCCGTTGCAAAAGGAGATGGCACCATCTGAAAAACTCATTTAGAGAGAAAATAAAGCTGTTATTTCAGAAATAGGATCATAGAATCACAGAATG
>NW_010230201.1:21234-24600 GCF_000690775.1 Eurypyga helias | reverse complement strand
TGTAAATTTACACAAAGGCAAGCACTGTTTTGTTTTAATTTTGCTTTGAAATCATTATTGTTTTTATTTAAGGAGTGAACGGCTTCAACATCTATCTTGGATATTTCTTCCTAAGATGACAAATTCCTGTAATGAGCTAGGATTCTAATATGGTATTATACAACATCAAGTAGCAAAATTACAAATTAAAATAAATCTTATCTTCATGACTAAAAGAATAGCAAAGAAATAATTATGTATTTGTCATATGAAGTACAACACATAAAATTCACTTCAGTGCATTGCACCTGCAAGAACTTTGTCATTCCTAAATCTTAACACAGGGTCATACAAATATCTTTTTGCACTTAGCACAAAACACCTATTGCACAAAGTGAAGATCTACACTCTACTACTCCCTCTACTATACTGTACAAGCCACCGCCTGGACATTTAAATTCAAATATTCTGACATCCAAGCACTCATGTCCCAGGAAGAAGTTTGAGATGAGAGAGGTGTTTCATGCAATAGGGACAGGATTCCCCTGTGCAGAGACAAAGTATCCCCTGCATTGGCACAAAATGGACAGGTGTGACATGGGACCTGAGGAGTGTCATCTGAGATGCTCCAGCTGCTGCTCCAGTAGAGTTTAGGGTCATCATGGACCCTGTGCCATGTCTCTTAGCTCTACAGGGAGATTTTGTATATCTAAGCTATCCCATATGGTACAAGATACGTCATATGTTGGCAGCTGAATCCAGTAAATGGGATTAGAAAATCCAGAAAATGGCTTAGGCATTTTGCTCACACATACATTGCTGACACATAATTTAAGTATCAAAAAACGTAACTGAATATCACCATTACAAGAAATCTGTATGCAAGAAGTATGCAATGACTGAAATTACCATAATAAAGCCAGTAGAAGAAATTACAGAGAAAAAAAATTCCTGCCTCCCATTCCTCCAATTGTACAGTGATAGGACAGAACGTCAAAGGAGAAAGGTTCTCTCTTCTTCTTTGTCTACCCACACACCTCTTTTTTCTTTTCTCCTAGTCCCACCAGAAAGCTATAAAGCTGCCAGTGGCATGTTGTACCTTGTACATATACCAGGTGGCTCCAGCACCCATATCTCTGTACCATTTCATGTAAGTACTGGAAAATACTACCCAGATAAAAGCATATATTGAGCATACAAAACTGTCATATGTTTAGTAGTGCATTTGGTTTATACTATAGTCAAAGCCATGCATTGTTCTTTACATTTGTTGGGTTTTCTGCGGTTTATTATTCTTTTATTAGAAAAAGATTTTTTTTTTTTTTTAATTGATGAATTATTACTTACTGACCATGGAATAACTAAAGTTTACTAACTGTCCAACAAAAGCAAAGAAACCAATCAACCACAGCATTGCAATCAAAGCTCTTTTCCATCATGGGATATATTCAACCTACTCTGGTAGTAGTTATCACTGGTATAGAAAGCTTCAAACCATTTAGCCAGTTAGTGAATTCTGACAAATAATTAGACAAAATGTAATTCTGCATGTCAAAACTGAGTGACATAAGCACAATCCCACTAATGGAACTCACATTTTCTATTAGGGTCAAGAATTTAGAAAAGTAAATTAATGAGAAATTTCAAGTCAAGGAAGCTATAAAATATATCTAATATCAAACATTTTAGGAATAAAAAGTTTATGAATAATTGAACCACTAATAGTAATACAAAGGTTAATGTGGCTGGAAAGGTTAAACCACACATTAAAATACAGAACAGAAAGGGTATTTTACAGCATTTGTTTCCTGAAGCTATAACAGAATAGACTATATCAACAGGCTATGACATGTTTTTTTCTTGTTCTGTTACAATGGAAAACAAACAGTTTGAATTTCATCTTCCTCACCCTCATAAAGATCAGAGGACACTATATGGAGTCCATGGAATTTCTCTGGGTTAAAACTAGGAACACGATTATTATAGTCAGGATGTTAATGGTTCAGATGAAGTGATAGAGTGGAGGGACATAGTTTTCAAGGAAGAAAAAAAGATTAATTTTGAATTCTGGTTTAGTAATTGTATACAAAAATGATGGATGGCAAATAAAATTTGAAAGCATATTCTCATCATATTTCATATGATCATTTAATATTTCCTGCTCATTTCCTTCATCATTCACTGGTCTTGACTTTCCTCATGGAGTTATTTCTTTTCTATAGGGTTGTGCTGGGTTCAGTCAGGAAGGAGTTAACTCTCCTTGCCATGGCTGCTAGGAAGCTGTGTTCCTGGATGCAGAGAGCAGCACTGTTAAGTTCTTAGCTGGCGCTGGGGAATGCCTGCACCAGATTCAAGGTCTTTCTCCACTTCTGATCCTGCAGCTGCTCGCGGTCTCGCTACAGGCAGTGCTGGGACACACCGGTCAGACATCTGACCCAAACTGACCAAAGAGGTATTTCATTCTATGGTACGTACTATGGTACGTCATGCTCAGGGCAGAGGCGAGGAGGGGGTCCGGGAGCCATTACTCTCTCCCTTACTCTCTTGCTCGTTCACTCCCCTACACTTGCTAACCCTCTCCCTGACTCCTGCGTTAGCTGCTTTGATAACTCCTGTGCTGGCTCATTCGTGAGAAGGTTGGTGGGTTTGTTTAGTTTTCCTGGTCGTACTATCGCTGATGGGGTTCATTTGGAATCTGCTGTGATAGTTCTTGGATTCTGGCCCTCAGGCTGCAGCTCTTGGGCTGCAATCGTTCTCAGGCTGCGGCTCTTGGCCTCCTTGGGCCTGACTCTCACTACTCAGTACCTGGTTGTGCATTGGTCAGTGGGTGGTATGAAGCTGTATCATATTGTATCATATGTTTTATTTTCTATTATTTTATTTATTAGTAGTAGTATTTGTATATGTTAATTTAGATTCAATTAGTAAATAGTTCTTATCTGCATTTTATGAGCTTCCTTATTTCTTTTTCCTCCGATTCTTCCCCTCCACTGAAGGAGAGGAGGGGGATTTGTAAGAACGGCTTCGTGGTATTTTGCTAGACGGAGCTAAACCATGACAAGTGTTTTATATTCAGAGATCAGTATTTCTACTCTATAACATGCACATGCTCACTCTCACATACATCAATGATGGCCTCTGCCCCTTTCACATCACATGGACTTTGGGGAGCAGATTGTTCACTCCGACCACTTTATGTGTCAGGACCAACTGGGCTCCAGCACCTTTGTGTAATGACTCTACTGCAGACTCAGTCTGCTGCACTGTCTGACATACAGGTATGTGTTTCTGCCCCACACCAAGGCACTGTTTATTTTAACTAATTTCCAATTCCTGTGTTAGACTAATGGCCTAAGCCTCTAATAGTTTTTCTAAGCATTTAACCCC
>NW_010230201.1:0-21198 GCF_000690775.1 Eurypyga helias | reverse complement strand
CGGTTGTCTCTAGGCTTTATGTCACCCTCCGGTTTCCATTCCCAAATTTGTTACAAAACTGTGAGGTTATGCTTTCACCAATTTGTCAGATGCAACTTTTTTTTCCAGATCATCTAGATTAACTTGGTCAGTTGGTGATAGTCAGAAGTCGTCTCCTTCATTGTGAAAGTGGTTTTGAGTAAGCTTCACCCCATTACAACATGACATTATGAATGGACCTTATGTCCAAGGGTGAATTTGTGTTTGAAACCTACTGAAACAAAGAAGTATATAAATGCACATCTTTTTCTATTGCTGTTTATACATATAATTCTCAGAGCACCGTTTTTTATGATATTTTTTCCACTCTTCAAACAGTTAAATAGAAAGTTCTATTCTGTTCAGGTCAGCAGTTGAAAATATTTTTTTACAAGTATTTTTAGCCTGAATCACTTGATTTTAATGTGAATAAATATTTAGGAAGGAGGGGTGCAATGTTTAACATGGATTAAATTCCTTTAAAATTATGTTTCTATATTGCTCTTTCTGTATTTGTTTTATATGAATCTCCCACCCTATTCCCACAAAAAAAAAAAAAAAAAAACAACTTGCAGATAAAAGAATCACATTTTGTTTATTATTTATGACACCCACTGGTCACACAGTATAAACAGTGTGAATAGGCTTCTTTCTACCACTCATTTATATGCTTTTAAAAGCCTATGTTATAGTTCAGTTTAAAAATCACAGGTGTAAGTATAATGATGTTATGAACTACAGTGGGCATTTCAAAATGTGTGCTATTCATCAGCATTTTGTGCATTGTGATAGCACTAAGAAATCTTCTAAATTTTTATTTGCTACAATTATTTTTTGAAAGTTTAGTCCTTCATAGTGGTAGTTCAAAGGGGCTCATTCTCCTAATATATTTTCTTTATAAAAAAGAAACAGTTAAAAAAAAAATCCAGTAAGCAGAAGCTCTGACAAGAACAAGTCCTTAAATTTGCTGTGGATATGTTAGTGCAGAGGTATCAGCAATTGCCCTAGGAAAGCTATAATAAAATATGCAATTAGGTGAGTCATTACAGGAAGCACTGAAAGGTGAAATCACAGAGAGAATGTGTCTCAGAAACAAGTGTCAGATAGTAGCATACAAGCAATGTGCTTTGCCTCACTTGTATCACTGACCTCAATTACACCAACGGATTTCAAGCACCAGCTCCCAAGTCATGGCAGTCTGACCAGATGATGTGACAGTAGGTTCTCAAATAGAAACTCATAATTCAAAGAACAGTTATGTGTTCTCTATGATAAGGTTAGCTTTTTAAGAGATCAAAAAGATATTAAACCCATGGGAGCAGAGGAAATCTGCCCTGGACTTGAATTCTAAAAAATGCCAACCATCCTGGTGCTCTGAAATTTCTGTGAACAGGGACTTTATCATCACTTGTTCTTTTGGCAAAATTTGCCAACTTTAATATATTCAACTTTCTTCAAAAGGACTAGCATTACATGGAGCTGAAAGACAACTTTGTTTCATCTGTATTATTACAAAGATAGCATACAAACAGTACAGAGAATGATGAATCATAACTTTTAATTTTATTCAGGATTATTTCCCTGGTCCTTTTAAGGAGGCATTCAGTGAAATTCCTAGGAAACTACATGCCAGATAATAAAAAGATATGCTATTATATAAAGACTTCCGAAATTGCCAGAAGCTAACTTCTACCACTGAAATAATGCAGAAATACTTAACACTAAATAGCTGAATAATTTATTCATCGGTTTAGAGGCACTGACTGCTTCAAATATTTCATCTTTCTTAGGCTGATGGAGGCCTAAGAAGGACATGTATTCTATAAGCCTTTGGCTTTGATATCTAGATATTACTGAAACAATGAAGTGCATTTTATTAGGTATTTTTAACAGCTTTATGAGATAGTAATAAAAAATACTTTCTCTACAACCCCACTTCAGCAAAATATTTCTCTTCATTGTGTTGGTTTCATCCTTACTAAACTTGTGAGAAAGTTAGATGACTACTGTTATTACCTGGGCTTTCTCTTCACTTGATGGAAAAAGTTATTCATCCAGCTTATACTGAACACCTATTTTAGAAGTCATGAATGGTCCCCATTGATTACAGAGAAAGAAGAGACTAAATTAAAAACCTAATTTAAAAAGTTTCCCACATGTCTACATTTAGTCGGGAGATAAACACCAGGTGTTAATTTCAACTGAAATATGTACTATTGCTTCACTACATAAAACTATATATATTTCCATAAATTTGTCCCATAATATTTCCATTTTTATAACCTTTGATATCACTAGCAAAATGTAGAACACAGTCTCTGTTTTCTCAGTATCTGATTACAACAAATTATAATTCTGCAGATTATGCAGATTATAATCCCTATTAGGCATAATCAAATATTCATAGAATCATAGAGTGGTTTGAGTTGTAAGGGACATTCAGAGATCCTCTAGTCCAAGCCATCTCCTATGGGCAAGGACATCTTTCACAACAATAGGTTGCTCAAAACCCCATACCACCTGACCTTGGACACTTCCAAAGATGGAGTTTCTATAACTTTTCTGGACAAGCTGTTCCAGAGTCTCACCACCCTCATCATATAAAAGGTCATCCTTATGTCCACTCTAAACTTACCTTCTTTCAGTTTAAAATTGTTCTACCTTGTCCTGTCACTACAGGCCCTGGTAAAAAAATATCTCTCTCTCTTTCTTATAACCTCTTCTTATGTATTGAAAGGCTCCAGTAAGTTCTACCTGGAACTTTCTAATCACCAGGCTAAAAATACTAACTCACTAGGTCTTTCTTCAGAGGAGAGGTGTTCCAGCCCTCTAATAATTTCTGTGGCCTTTGTCCAGAACTGCTTGAGTAGGTCCATATCTTTCTTGTACTGGGCCCACAGAACTGGATGTAGTATTCCAGGAGTGGTCTCATGAGAGTGGAGTAGAGGAGGAGAATTGCCTCCCTCAAGCTGTAGACCGCACTTATTATGCACCCCAGGATACAACTGGCTTTCTGGGCTGCAAGTACCTATTGCTGTCTTCTGTCCAAGTTTTCATCCACCAGTGTCCATAAGTCCTTCACTGTAGGACTGCTCTCAATCAATTTATTCCCCAGTCCGTAATGAGGATTGCCCTAACCCATGTGCAGGACCTTGCACTTGGCCTAGTTGAACTTCGTAAGGTTCATATGGGTCTACTCCTCAAGGGTGGGCGCAATATGTAGGTCATTCAAGGACCGCTTCTCTGGCTGGTTTTGATTGAGCGTATACTCTGAATAATGATGTCTGACCATTATATGTCAGGACTTTGGAAGTGCTTTGCAGACTACACAGAATACACACAGAAAAATATCCAGTCTTCCTTAGGTTTTGTTAAGTTTAATTTTCTAGGGGATGAGGCCAGAATTTTCTTGTATTGAACAGTACTATAGGTTGGTATATATACATTTTTTAACTTAGAAAACTATTATTTATAATTTGGCAAAGAAATTTGGATTAAGAAGATAAAAGAGAAGATTTGGAGCTGGATAAGTTTGAAGTGTTCCTCCAAGATGTACTTGACCTTTTTCTATCTAATCATGTGTGATGGATGAAGACTTCCATTGTTACTAGATGGATTTCAGCACATATCTCAAATATCAACTGCCCATGACATATCTTTTGGTTCCTGAATTTATAGCCTGTGTCACCATATTTTCTTTTAACAACTTTTTCAATGGATGTGCAGTTACCCAAATATCATTCTTGAGCTATGTACTTAACTGTTCAAATTGTGTTTCAGATTACATCAGCCAGCTTTACTGAAGGGCTAAAGTGGGCTTCAACAGGGTATTAGACTAACCAGTTGTATTTTTTTTATGGAATAGAGGAAAAATAATTATAAGAAACAGTTATCTAAATCTCAAGTGGATGAAGAAAATACATGAGTAGATATTACTGTGTTTCAGATAATGTTCAGTAATTTCAACCCAGTGTTTCTCCTCATAAATATTCATGAATACATGTGTATATGGGCTTGTGACTAAGAGCATACAAGAAATCTATTTAAAGAAAAATCTGGTTTTTGTTTTTTAAATACATCTAAAATACAAACCTTGTAATTTTATCTATACATTTACCTGTGTATACCAATATACACAGATGCATTTATATGTACACATGGGCGTATATCCTAGATATATACATGTATTTGATATATGTACATTATATTCATATGTACCTTTACAGAAAACTGAATTAGCCCCTTAGTAACTCATTCGTCTCCCTGAGCAGTGCCTAGAATGCCCTTGAAAATAGATCAAGAGATTTTCCATGTAAAATATGAAGTAATAGATAAAAGGGTATTCAAAAGAAAATCCAAACTATTTCAGTGGGGGAAAATAATACAAGCATTTGAAAATAAAACTGATTCTGAATAAAATATGGATGAAAAGTATCACTTTGGATCTCCTAAAATAACATGAATAGCTCAGGAAGGGATGAAAAGCTTAACCTTTATTCTGATCCTGATAAGAATCAGAGTGGGAAATTCATCCTGAATGCACTTTTAGTGGTAGAATCTCACCACTCATTTAATTTGCTTCACCAAAATGCTCAGAAAAATAGGAGAGCAAAAATAAATGCTTCAGAAGCAGTCATTTCACATCTGTGTCTATACAGTTAAGGTATGAAATGTGACAGCATAATCAACAGGAGGAGTTAGTTCAGATAATTGGAAGATATTTTCCCAAGGTTGAAAGCAAATAAATATGATGGGTAGGTACAAAATTTTAGCTGAGGTACACACCCTGAAAGAAATTAAGCTTTCCTCAGCCTCAGCTGACAAAAAGGACAGGTCTGAGGAGGTAAAACGAGAGAGAGAACTGCTGTATACCCTTTCATTTCTTAACATGTCTTTGGTCTCAAAGGCAGCCTCAAATGAGCTTAATAAAGACAAACCACAGGCAGCTGGATGCAAAATTATCAAGGGATAAAGAAAGCAAGTGCCAAAGAAACTGCAGAAATGAAGCAAGACCTTTTTGATTGTCTTGAATTGCTTCTCACTGTGGTTATTTTAGGTCTTGTAAATACTTTATAGTACTAAGTACAAAGTTTTCCATTTTATCTTTTACTCAGTAGTCCAGCATTATTCATCTAGAGTAGAAAAATATTTATATTTATTTCATAGTTATAGAAATGTCCATCACCTTTCACATAATTACAAGGAAGAAGCAATACAAAATATAAATCCCATATCAAAAAGCTACACCTTCAGCAATGCTCATGCTTCATGCTTTAGGTGAATTACTTTCTCATGTTCTGGAGGAGACTTACTCATACAGTATGGTAGGAGATAGCTATTGTATGACTATGAGATTTTAACCTACAGAGTAACAGTACATTTCACAAAGAGCAACACTTCTAAGTTAGTCTGTCCTAAATACTCGGTCAATTTTTAAATAATTATTGAAAACAATGACTTAGAATAAGAAAGAGGAAATCTGAAAGGTGAATGAAGAATAAAAATTAAAGGGATAAGAGAATACATATTCCATCTCTTAAGCAACTATTAATACATAAAGAGAGGGCTGAGGAAAAGATAGATGTAGTAGCAGATGCAGAAAAGTATATATCTTAGTTCCTAGCAAAAGCTTTCTTCAAAAATCAGTGTGCATTGCTAATTTTATAGTAACAGTGTAATAACAATATTGTAATAATCCCAAAATCAAGCATTATCCAATCAGGAAAGTCTCCAAAATATGGTTCAATTTAGGTGCAACTATGATCAGAGTGACAAGGGGTAATGGTCTGAATCTTAGCTTCTTGCTCTAATAACATGTTATATGCATTTAAAACAATAAAGTCTTTAACACTAACATAAAAGTTTTAAATGTTTCTTAATTTTTAAGATATGCATGAATTTTTTTTTTACTCTCTTTTCAAAATGTTAAAAATATTGTGCTAAATTTTATTTTAGTAGCTACAGAAAAATAATACATAATAATACAAAATCTTCCTGCCTTGAAGGAGGCTTTCTTCTTACCGAACAACAGGCAAGAGTAGAGTGCCTCTATGCTTCTCCAAGAGTTCTTTGGAAAGGTGCCTGAGAACCTAATGGAAACAGATAGCCTTCATGGAAAACCTGTTCTACCAGTGATTAATTGTTCTTCTTAGCTGTGGAAATACAAAGCATCGCAAACTGTAGCTCTTTTTGTTGTTGTTGTTTTAAACTTTAATGTTTTCCTAAACCATTACCTAAACAGCAGGTGGATGGCCTCAATCTGCCACATGTGAAATGAGAACAAGGTATCTGATATAAAGGGAATTCTCTGATGATGATTTTACTCCAGTTTCCTAACCCTCTGTGCTTCAGAGAAATACATGGGGATCTTATCTAATTAGTGAATCTGATACTGACTGTTTAGCGTTGTGCTGATGTGTGTATAGTCTTACACGATATAAGCTTTCTCTAATGAGAAACCCCATAAAACAAAGTCAGGTTACAGTGGGATTTATTCTCTGATTAATGCTAGAATTTGAATCAGCTTTACAGTATTTTAAACATATTTTTTCATTCTACATCTGAGGAAGAATATCTACTTCAGATCTATTTACTTCAGACCTGAGCTTCACAAGATGGTGGTGTAGCAGTATTTCTGTCACTTTCCATATGAATTATAACAAGACAAGCTTAACCTTCAATGAAATTCATGGCTCAGAGGAAGATTTCTGTAAAAAAGTTAGGAATCAGAACAAAATAAGATATCTGAAAGAGAGCTGTAGCAAAATGTGGGGGTGGGGGGTGGGGGAAAGGACAAGTTTAGAATAGAATGAGGGCAAGTGGAGTATGAAAAATGTCAAACCTCTCTTTCTTTCAACGTTTTCTTCATGCATGTCCAGAGATGTATAAAAATCACATTTTCACATATTTTCTCAGAAACACCTAGACTATTATGCTGCTTAGTGCTTTCAAGATTTAATCATTTTAACTCCACTGATCAAAACTGTCTCAGACCCATATTCTATGAGGAATTACTTTAAAACCTTTAAACCCACTTTAAAACCATCTTGTAAATATTAAATTTGTCCTATCCCTTTGTAGAATTCATCTGTACTTAAAAAAAAAAAAAATCAGAATTTGCAACAGTGAGCAAATATTTCTATGAAATTGGCTTATATTTTATTTTTTGTAAGATAAAAAAAGGAGAAGAATGAATGTTGAATTTTGAGTAATTTATCATTTCATTATGTATATTGTATTATTATAAATGCACAAAGTGCTAATGATTTCTGCATATGCATTACTCGAAAGATGTTCTGCTCAGAAGAGATTGGTCAAGGGCTTATTTAATAATATTAAATAGTACTTACAAAGTACTTATCTTCATTCAGACATTCATTTAGCCAATGTTCCATTGCTATACAGTATATAGCTGTATATAATAGTATATAATATATACTATTATATACATAGTATATAATGTATATACTGTCCATACAGTAATATGGGCTGGCCACTCAGAATAAGAAAGAAAATAACTAATACTCATTTAAATTTCATATAAGAAAAATCAATCCCCTCACATTCTTACATTTAGACTACATATTCATACACATTTTTTCAAGTGATTTTTCCCATAAAGTTTTTACCTTGAGAAATCGCTGTTATGTTTGGACATTGAATAAAATTGAGCTTATCCTTCCTCTTTACTGTACAGCAAATTTTACAAGTGTCACAGAACTCAAAAGAAAAGGATTCTCATTTATACTATCAGACTTCGCAAAAAGCTGAAGATCTTTTAAAAACAGTAATACTTTGCATTGTCTTTGTGAAGTGGATTAGACCACACTAGATGTTTCTATTTCCTCCCAGTCCTGAAAGCTTTCTCAGTGTTGTTAATTGTGAATTCATCACTAAGTGTAGAACAATACAGAAAAGGGAGCACACAGTCCTGATTGTGTAAGGTTAAATGCAGTTACATATAAAAATTAATTGGTCATCTCCTACATGAAGCTTTGAATGTCTCATACAATGTTCTAAGAGGAACACAAATTCTTGGCAGGAAAAAAAATCTGAATACTTGGGTAACTTTTTATCTGTTCTCATGACCTTAAAACATACGTGATAGACAAGTTTACCCTTCTTGGATTGGGGTGATCAGATGTTTATGTTTTTTTACCTTCCAGGACTGACAAAAAAAAATATTGTATTTGTTTCCCTGGCAGAAGACTATTTTTAAGCACAGAATCAATTAAGGAGACAAGCTTTATATTAAGCCTTGAAATTTGAGAGAATATCAACAGGGGACAGTACTTGAGTTGGCTTTCTACATTAGTAGGAATTCCTCCTGTCTTAAATTGAATTGAAGACTAATGTAAGTATAAATTCTAACATAGTAAGCCAGAGAATTTGTTTTAGACAAGCCTGGGATTTATATGTCTTTTGCTGTTGACCTATATTGTATAGTTTATGCTTTCTCTCTAAAAGATACTGAGTGGTTCATAAATTTCCTTCAGGGAATCTTAGTCCTCATCTTCTCCAAAGATATATCTATTTGTGCAGAATGGTAAATCCCCTTCGTGGAATGAATTGTGGAATTTTATGCTTTGGTATAAAATGACAAAAATGACCAGTTCTTATTATCCATCCTCCTTGTGGAAAGATGACATCCTTAATCGGCAAGTTATATTGATCCATTTCTTATAAAACATGTACACAAAACTGGTTTTTCTTACATCTACAGGGCACAACAAAACCAACACAGAAACAATTCAGAGCTGGAATTCCTAGGATGTAACTCTGGATAAGGTAGGATTAATTTCAGCCTGGTTTTAACTGGTGACACATTCACAGTCTAATATATTTTCACACACACACATTACACAAAACCATTTCTTTTTAATTTATTGCTGTAGCCCATAAATTGGAAATTCCAGTAAAAATATTTGCACTTAGGGAATAATAATTAAAGATCTATCCATGCTGGCACTCTGCCTAGGGTTGTTTTCATGGAGAGTTTTCTTTTGACAGAATGACTCTCGTTCTCTTCAATATATATAAGAATTGTTTACGAAGATGTTTAAGGAAAAAAGACGTTTTCCTTGTGAGTAGGTATTCTACAGAGTCGTCTTTTAGTTTAGTTTTAAAAGATTAGATTAGTGGTGAATCCACAATCTGTAGTGGCATTTAAAGCGATATTTAAAACCAAAACCAAAACCATACAAACAAAAAACCTGAATGGTAAAGTAATATTTACTGCTTTACTGCTATGATTCTTCTTCCATTTTACAAGGAAGCTCTGATTGTAAAAGCCACAAGAACATCACTCCATAGGTTTGTGGTCCTGCCCATCTCCTTTTTTGAATCACAGTAAGACACAGTTTGGTGAACAGTGTGAAATATGATTCCAGCAGGATAAAAAATTATTAATACAAAATAACAGTAAGAGATCAATGACAACACTATTTCTTTTAAAAGGGAAAGTTATGACTTCAGAACAGACTTCTTTAGTGACCATTTTGGTCTGATATTGGGAAAAAAGTGATCTAGCCTGGAGTTCCAGCCTACATAAGTCATATTAAGAATTAATGTTCCAGTCAGAAAAATGCATCCCAAAATCCCTCTAAAAGTAGTCCTACAGCAAAGGGATGAACTGTAGCACATTTTTTTTCACTTGGAATGAGTTGACTAGACTGTCCAGGTGACTAGTCTGGTCAGAGAAAAACAGCTACTTAGCCAGATGGTAAAGGTGTTCTCAGCATGCAGTCAGTCCTTGACAACATACTCCAGCAACTCTAAGCCTTTATTCTTCATAGAAAACCTAAAGTCTACTTTTTAAAATAGCCTCTAGAAGGAATATGTTGCCCTCAGTAGGACACAGTCAGACAAGCTTTGCTGGAGCAGTTTTAAATTTACTTCGAATTTTAGTCCTCAAAATGTCATGATGAAACGTTCTTGCTACAGAAATGGATATAAGACCTGAAGGGGAAATCTGAAATTTCTTCTCCAAAATAAGGCTATGTCATTATTTGTTGTGCTGTCATACAGGCATCCTAACCTCTCACACAAAAGGGAAATTGAAATTAAGTTTTCACAGATGAGAAAAAACTAACCAACTAAATAAACAAATAAATAGAAATAAACAGCTTTGGTAACTTTCTATCCAGCAGACACAAACCCATTCTCTTTCTTAATTGCAATCTACTGAAAAATGTTAAAAACGCAGATACAGCATGTTTATTGATGTTTATGATTTTTAGAGGACACCCTGCAAACTCGGAACATACTTAAAGGGCACTTCCGATACAGAGCCAGTCCTTTGGCTTTGTGGATCAGCTGGTGAAAACAGGTGAAGATAACTACAAAATCTAGCAAAGTGTACAGGAAAAGAGCACAATTAGTAAGCATGTCATCAACTATCTATTCTGCAGGTGCTAAATGTGACTCAGATGAAAACAAATGTAAAAATTTAAAGACAATAGTGTTTTCATAATTATGGAAGAGACATTTACCTCATAACTGTACAGTAGAAATATAAAACATGAAAGCACAAAGAAAACAAATTTATTTTGATAAATGGTAGGAACATTTCCTCTATGACTCTGTTAAGTGATGAAGAGCATGGCTCATGCTCTTCCAAAGACATGTTCTCAAGTTACATATCCTTCTCTAGCAGTCCAGTACCCTCCTGCCATGCTGCTGGAGCCCAGCCCAGTGCCCAGGGGCCCAGGGTCTCTGCCCAGGCTGGGGAACGTGGCTGCCCCTTTTCCCTGTGCTCAGTATCAAAGCTGAGCACATCTCCCAGGCAGATGGACATGGACCTAGACACGTGGCTGGTCACACAGGCTGTCACAGACAAGGCACTGCCTGCAGCAGCACCTCTAGACAAGACTCGCATCAGATGCGAGCACAGCCAGACAGTTCCCATCTCCTTCTCCTCTTTGGATGGTACAGACAGAAGGGCAGTAGTTCAGGCACACACGCACACACACACACACACATGTGCGCATGTGCTTTCTGGTCACAAGCACGCACACACTTGTGGATGCCCCCAGTACTGGCATGCTCAGGTTTTATGTCTCTGTGTGTTTGTGCCCTTTCCTCATCAGCCCAATTTGACAAGGTTTTTAGTCAGATAATCTTGCTGAAAAGATTATAAACATCAAATTACACTTTTTGTAATAAATATTTCCACACTCCACATATCCTTACCAATTAGTGCATCTGATCAGGTTTGTTCTCATCACTACCTCTCTTACTATCTCTCGGTCGGGTTTGTGCTTCTGTATGATCTTGCTTATAGCTTCCTCCGTTTCTTATCATGTCTTTTTGCATTGAAAAGGCTCTTGTCCATGAAGAAAGACTTTGACTAGAAACTCTTAAAGGAGCAGTCAATCTCCTTCCACATACCATTACAGCATCAATCCGTAACTTCGTGTACAAAATCCTTAAGTTTGGATTTACGTCTAAATACCTGGGTGTGCATGTTTTATGGTTCAGTAGATATTATGTAGCTTTGTGATTCACTCAGAGACCCACTGGGGAGAAGGCAGTGCACTATCAATTTATACCCTATTGTATAAATCTCTTGGTTTAAGAAATGTAGTCACTTTCATTAAATTATTCTTAGATGGAATTATATTAAACAAGGACTACTGCTATTTCAACATGTGAAAAAATTACACAGGGAATATATCAAAATTGAATACATCTGTTGGCTAGCCCGCATCACTGAGGTGTTCAAAATGGATAATCTGGAGTTCACTTTTGGAATTGTCATCAGACTAAAAAATTTAATAAAGCCTGCTTTAACTAAGAAAATCTACTAGATGCCACATTTCATGCAGCTAGAGTAATATGTTTCCTTTAGTAAATATCAGTAGTAGAATAATGTTAAATAAAATGTTTTTATTTCTTGCACTATAACAATTTCAAGTGTTCTTTTTTTTAATGGAATTAGTTTCAAAATTGTGGAAGTCAAGAACCAAGGTCAGTTAGCAGTTTGGTTGATCTTTCATTTAAGGTAGAGGGTTTTTTTAATCAAGTCTTTACATGTTTCTACATTAGCTGGCATGATAAGAGGAATTTATCATGAGGCTTCTAGGTTGGATCAATTTATTGGTATACATTTCTTACAAATTAATATAAACAGAGATTATGTTAAACATCTTTTTCTATTTAGCTATCTATGCAGGCAAAGATCCAGGCAAGATATATGTTTAACCTCATTCCCTCTTATAAACATTCATACATTCCTTTTTTTCTACAGAATGTCAGACCCAGATTTTATTTTCTTTCCTGCAGTTCAGTGCTATAACTGTTATATGAACCACTATTGAAATCAAATAAAGTATTATTATGTTAACATCAGATAAAGAGATTTGACACAATTGATCCTGCAGTTCTATTAGCCTTATTTTAATGTTATACTATCACATTTACTCTCCATCCTTCCTTCTACAAATCAAATAATCTAAGCCTTTCCATCATTTCACTGAATCAAGCCATTTACCCCATCCCCCTCACCAGTGAAGATTGGATTTATTATCTAAATTTTGCCTAGTTCTGAAATATCACTTTAAAACATTAGATGCAGCATTTAACATATGGATGTATTACTGACATAATAATGAAATTGTAACATTTTCCATATTACTCTATGACGTTTGTCTCTTTCTTAACAGTGTCAACACCCTGTTCATGCTTTCAATCAGTCCTGTTCACTGAATGGGGTTTTTCAATGCACTATTGTGGTACCTCTATTTTCTCTGGGAAGGATACAATCGCATCATTATGTCTGAATGGTTTAACTTGTTAGTGCCAATGTGCAGACTGCCGGTTCATGTTAGTGTAAGTGACCTCTTTCAGAGAGGAGCAATGAATTTATTTGCAAAGCGTATTTCATGCAGTCTACGAATGTTTTTTCAACAGTGGCTATATGCACTAAAAAGTACAACATTCATGCGTAGTTGTTCTAGCACTTCAATTTAGAATTGCAAAGATTTTAACTATTCATATTAGTTGATATTTGTATTCTCTTTCAGGTAGGATTCTAGTCTAGAAATGTAATTGTAATTCTGCTATAACTCAATTTTCTCACCACGCCAAGGAACAAAATTGAGGCAAATGATTGCTGAGCAAACAAGATTACATATAAGAACACAAAATTATGTACAGGAACACACATGTTTTTAATACTGTTATGAATATCAATCCATAATAGATATACATAATTATACATAATATTTAGTAACCGACTAATATCTGTATATACAAACGAAAGCAAGGGACAACCAATAGATTAAGGCGCTAACACGAAAATTTAAATCTCTTTTGAATGTCCTCCCTGACCTTTGATGGAATGTAAAGTATTTTGTGATCTCTCCGGATTACAAAAATCTCATCAATATTTTTAAAATAAACATTAAAGAATCATTTAAAACCTTTCTGAATTTTAGCTGGGGCATTAAAACCAATATTTTCTGATGTATTAAGAAAACAGGTGGCTAAAATCATTTCAATTTAAAGATTGTCTATTTTCTGACCTTTTGTGCAAGTCCTATTTAAATGTTTTAAAGTGTGTACATCCAGCTACAGTCAATAATGAGAGTCAAGAAACAGTTTTTAAAGAATGCTTTCGAAAGTGGATCATAAATAATTTTTTATTTATTTCCAATTTTCAAACAAGTACAGAAAATAATAAGGACTTATGATATGAAAATAACTTACCCAGAAGACTGTTCCTTACCAAGTGTCATTAATATATTTAATTACCTATTTCTAATATTTAAAAAGAAATATACTTAAAGTGAAAGGAAAGGAAAGGAAACACTTTTTTAATGTTACAATGGTAATTAAGACAATAGTTGCCTTTTGTTTACAACAGCATGATTGCCTTCATTAAAGTAGTAAACCTAATTGAGTCATACATAAAACTAGACACAAATATTTTTAATAGCTGCAGGAATAGAGAGGCACATTTATAAAAATGTAATGCTATAGCCTAAACAAAGAAATCAAATGGACTAGTTGTGACATATGCTTTGTTTTTATGACAGAAAGAAACCTTGTTTATATGTATAAAGAATTACTTAGGAATTTATTGTATATTGTTAAAGTAAGTTTCTATCTTTAGAAGATTTTTCATTGAAATTATGATTGGTAGAAGAATCTGTTTTACTCTTTATTCTACAGTAGAAAGCTACTATGCCAACTAGTCTTACATCTTTACCTTTTCCTAACTACATTAGCATGTGGAATGCAGAGAATTGCCTTGCAATGCCTCTTTCCATTATTTTGCGGGGAAAAAATGAAAAAGCCCATGACATATTTTCATTTTTTTCTTTAAATGATTAGAAATGTAAGTCCAAGTTTCAAGGTAAGTGTATCTTTGCCTGGCCAACAGTGCTGGTTTTGGGTGGGACAGAGCTGGTTTTCTTCACAGTGGCTAGTATAAGGCTATGTTTTGGATTTACATGGAAGAGAGTATTGACAGTGCTGGGGTTTTCAGTTGTTGCTTAGGAGTGTTCATACTGCATCAAAGACTTTTTCGGTTTCTGTTGCTGTGCCTGTGTTCCCAGCTTCTTTGCTACAAGAAGTGGGAGTAGGAGGTAAGTGTGGTACTAGTTTCTGGCTGGGATTAAACCATAACACCAACCCAGGAAGCTCAGATCCTTTTCGAACACACTTAGGCTTTTGTTTTCATTTCATATACTCTTAAAAAAAAAAAAAATAATAGTCATAACACATGAATCCTGAATGTGATCAATATGTGGCCACTGTCGATAGAGGACCTACCTAAATGCCTGCAGGCAAATTCAGACTTGTTCTGTCTGACCAGTCTTGCCTCAGCATCTTATGACACTCCAGGATGTAAATGATGCTGGCAATTCCCACCAATTCAATACAAGAGAACCCAACTTTTGTTGCAATTTTTAAGATAAATTGTCCCAGTTTTTACATAATCCCCCAAATATATGTGTAGTTTGTTGTAGTTCTGGCACAGTCTTTAGTCTTCAGCACCATCTGCGCTGTGAGTTACCAGTCTGGTTTGTGCTTTTAGCCTGTCAGTTCAAGAGAAGAGGAAGAGTGAGTATAGAACTAAGATCCTAGATGCAATCATTTTAAGTTGTTGAATGTCAAAGACTGAACAGTGATAAAGATTGGGCTTGCACATTTAATTTTGATTCAAGCTAGTTGTGTCTTCTTCAGAGAAATATTGACAATTACACAGAATTTTCATTAACATTTGCTGCTCTGTGTGACACACTTGCTCAGAGACAGCACAGTTCTAAAGTAGCAGAAATATCTAGATTTTGGTGCTAGGCTGTCAATCCATTTTAACAGATTTGACATATTTGCCATTATGTCAAGCCTTGAAAAGGACTGCTGGTTTTTTTAATGTAGTTAGGAATGACTTTATCATACATAAAGTAAGTTATTTTTCCCTCAAAATGACCTTGTGTGAATTGGATCTCTTAAGCAACTGTTAGAAAACATTAGTCTTTTAATACTGATAATACTAAATGACACTACGGATGAGCAAAGTTCACATGGAAATTATGTGGAATTGTTATGTAGGTGATGAATCTACAGTTAAGTAAAGGACATAAATGTCAAAGAATGAAAATATTTATTTTTTTAGTATAAAGAACCTGGCAAAATGGGCAAATCAAATATGCTGGGCATTGAATTTGTCTCTGAAGGTAGTGTTAAAATAATTATTTGAGATATTTAAAAGTACAGCAGGCTGAAGATGGTCTCAAGTCAGGTTGGAAACAATTTGGCATTTGGCAGAGAGACAAGCTAAAACTGCTAACAGATCATTTATTTTTTAGCTGTAAGATTGAGTAAGAGTGTTCTCCAAGACACTGACAAAATTCAAAATACATGCATTCAAAAATACATTAAAAGGAAGTAAATAATGGAAGTGAAGCACTAATTTTAGTAGAAATACTTTGAAGTTGTAGGACCAAATTTAAGTATAGCCAGGTTTAGTGTTTTCCTTGAGATGCCTATTTAGATGCTGTAAAGTTACTTCTGGAGAGGAACCCAAAGGTTCAGTTACTCTAATGTGAACATCTAAGATAAGAGAAACTTCTTTAAAATGCCTTCTTTCAGAGTCTAAAACCACTGATATAGTGTTACTGTAGGGGTCTGAATTTAAATGTGAAATGAATTCTCGAAATACGGCCATAAAATGTTTGTGAGACATTTATATGTGAAACTATGTGTAAACCAGTTAATAGTAATTGACAAATATTGCATCTTCCATCACTTTTTTCTACCAGTACAGCTCTTCTGTTTTTCTTTAAGAGTTGCTGGATTTAGTCTGATCTATGCTAGGGTGAAAGAACAGATTGTATTGGAGTTGTCTTTGTTATCATATTACCAAATCAGGTTCCAATTTGTATCAGTCTTACAAAAGGACAAGTAGAGAAGTCCCAACTTACATCCTGCCCAGTGATTTGAGTCTGAAGAGTAGAAATATTATGTTGAAATCGCCACAAACTCAGAATTATAGGCAAGCCAGGTATATCTTCCATGAGTCCTGCAATCAATATCTTCTTATCCAAATGTGCGCTCTTCCTCCTCTGTTAAACATATGTTTTCAGAAGGGAACTCTACAAGGAAGACAGGCACTTCTTCAGACATACTGCTAAGACAGATCTTCTATAAGATTATATTCACTTTTTTTGTGTCTCATTTAAGGAGTACAAGCTGTGAAAACTCCACAAGACTCACAAACAAACAACTGCATAAGATAGGGGTTTCTCTGCACAAAATGAAGGTTTCTTGTTTGAGGTTTCTGGATTATCTGCTTACTAAATAGGAAGCCTCTATATTCAGTTTAAGGTCTCTGTCTTGCTGGGATCAAGGTGTTTAGAATTCAGTAATGTAATATCAAAATGCAGTGGAATAAATGTGGCTATACATTCTCTTTTTGCTAACAAGCTTTTTTACACTAAACTAAACAGTAAAATGAATAAAATTTCACTTTCTTCACTAACATTCTGTGAAAGAAAGCTTTATTTTGGAAAATACAGATGTACAAGTATTCATTCCATTTTTACATAGTTGATTTTCATAATCTCCAACAGAAAAACAACTCAGTTATCAACTTCTGGATCTTAAAGAAGAAAGGGAAAAAATTGGGGTTTTTTTCAGTATTTTTCAACATTTGAATTCTTGACACATCCTACCATACAATGAAAATTCAAGATACATTCCATGATTGCCATTCATTTGAAACAGAATGTACTTCTAACTTAAGAAGATTTGATTCTTTACTTTTGGAGATCATTTATTTTATCTAAATCTAAAGAATTTAGACGTGCTGTGCAGGCTGAATAACTCATCTATTTCATGGACCATTGAAGAACAATTGGTTGATTATTCAGATTCTTTTGGAATACTTTGCACTTTCCAATTACACTTTTTCTAATAATTCACTCAATAAAAAGACGTAAATACTTAGCTATTGTCATGAAATAGGCTTATGGCATTATTAATTCATTAGAAGGGAAAACCTTAAAAAGATTGCTATAAAGATTTTTTTTTTTTTAACTAAATGAGATTCTATATATTTTTAAAAGTGCAAAAATATAAAACATTATGCATGAAAGAGTTGTTTGGTAAGTATGAACAGATAAGAAAAAATCATATTGGAGAACATGCAAAGAGAAAGAATGTCATTAGCAGACAATTTTTTCCCCTGACTATAACCATCAATGCAATCTGTTGTTTTTTAGAAAAATCATGTACAGATGGATGAAGTCACATGGAACATCTATTTTCTAAGCACCCACTCAAAAAATAACAAGGCTGTACCAAAAAAAAGTTACTGAAATTCTGAAAGAGTAGTAAAGATGAAAAAAGGGCTAATAAGGAAAAAAAAAAAAAAAACCTACATTAAAACCTTAGAAAAAAATTATTCCCAAGAAAATCTCATATTATCCTCTGCATTTTATTGGATAGGAAAGCACTACTGTCTGGTACCACCTAACTGGAATACTGCAACTACAGCTGAACTAAATCAAGGACAACTTTCTGTAGTGGGAGATGTCATGCCCTGAGGGTATCCTTACCCATTAATAGTGCATGGTATTAGGGCTTGTATCTCATTTTGGTCTAAATTCAACTCTTCATCTCCATTTGATCCCCAAATACCTTCCTCTCCAGTTTCTGGATCCCAGTCTTCACTTAGGACTGCCATTAAGGCTTCTCTGTCTTGTTTCACTTTGTGCGGTCGCCTCTCAGTGTGCTCAGTCCTTTGTGGAGCCATCATTGCTGCGATGTCCATTAACCCTGGAACCTGCTGAGCATCCCTTGTGGCAGCACTCTCAGCAGCAAATAGGTGTTTTCTATATGTAACCATGTAAACATTTTTTCAGTTTCTGAAGATCAGCCTCCTTCCCTTCTTGAAGTGCAGTCATTAATAGCCAACTCAAATAGATACACTGATACCTGTTTTTCTCATACTGTTTCTCTTTTATTTTAGAAGATATCTTTTACAGTGATATGATATTGGACCTATCTGATCTTCATCCCAAGGAAAAGAACTATGGATTTTCACAGCCAATTCTTTACATGGCCTGGACCAGCTGGGTACCACAAAGACATTTTGGGAATCAGGGGCATCTGCCTTCTTCCTGTCCCCACCATCCTGGTAGAGCACAAGAAGTCTTTAAAGCCACACAACCCTTTTTTCCTAAATTACTGTTTCAGAAACAGCTACAAACTTCAAAAGACCTTTCTACAGTTAATCCCAAGAAGTTCTACTCACGTACAGACACTCACACACACACAGAGGTAGGTGTGCAGCACCCTCCCCAGGCTGTGCAGGTTCCCATCACCCTCCCCCTGGGGCATTCCCCCTTTCTCCTTGTAGGACAGGTGGTTGCTCCAGTGTCAGGTAAGACCCCACTGCTCACAAATGCCCATGACGTGCAGAGGGGGAAAACACCCCACAAGGCCCTAGAAACCCTGAAGTCGGCCCCACATGTTGCTCTGTGGTACCAGCCCCTGGCTGGGTGCAGGCACCCCAAGGGGATGCTCTGTCCAGGATGGAATTCCCCCTGTGTCAAACACTGCTTGGCTGCTGCCCTCTTCCCATTCCAGTGTCTGCCTTTCTGTTACAAATGTTCATGCTTTTAAAAACATTTTTTTGCAAGATGATCCCTTTATTTCAAAAGTCTTTTTTTGTAATTCCGTGGTTCCTGTTCAATGAAAATTATGATCATCTTCCTTTCTAGCACTATCCTGTCAGTTTGAGGCAAACATAGTCTCAGATATCTTTGAATATTTCATTCACACACTGGTTGCACTCACATTCCTATTTAGCAGCTGTCATTATCTAGGCCATTTTACAAAGGTTGGGCTATGCAAACACCCCACACAAGAGCAATCCTGTTCTGAATTAAGGATGGCATTTGAAAAGTGGAATTAAAAAAATTCAGTGAGACATCTTACAGAAGGAGAATAGTCTCAGATATCTTTGAATATTTCATTCACACACTGGTTGCACTCACATTCCTATTTAGCAGCTGTCATTATCTAGGCCATTTTACAAAGGTTGGGCTATGCAAACACCCCACACAAGAGCAATCCTGTTCTGAATTAAGGATGGCATTTGAAAAGTGGAATTAAAAAAATTCAGTGAGACATCTTACAGAAGGAGAGTTTTGGGGTTTGGTTGGTTGGTTGGTGTCCCGACCCGGAAAGGTCTGGCCTGGGGAGATTTGTTGTTATTCCCAGAGTGAGATTAAGGCACAAACAAGGTCAGATGCTGTAAAGAAAAGAAGTTTAATAGTTACATCAAAATTTGCAGAATGCAAGAAAGAGAGAGAGAAAGATGGGAAAAAAAAAGGAAAGTAAAGGCGCAATAGCTACCACCACAGAGCTACGGCGTCCCGTCAGTCCAGATCGACTTCACATCAGGTGGGGAATTCCATTTGATGCTGGTTATCACGGTTTTTTTACTGAGGTGCGTTGCTCCTTCCGAGAGTCAGTCAGCATATTCCAAGAGCTGATTTGCTTCACCTCACCAATCACTCGGCGGTGGTGCGCATGCCCAATGCCGTCACTAGGGGGCTCTGGTGGTCTTCAGGGGTCTCCGGGCACCTCTGTTTTTGCGACCCTGGGTCTGGGTGCATGTGCAGGGGTTAGATTAAAGTTCTTGGAATTAGCTGCACCTCAGGATCCTCAGAAGGCAGGAAACCTCCAGCCTTGCGGTCCAACTGTTCATCGCAGTGGGATAACACGGAACATCCCGCCTTGCGGAGTGGCAGACAGTGAGGTGTTCCAGCAATGTTGAGACGGACCTCCGTTGGCACAAACATTCGTTGGTCCGTTTCAACACAGTCCTTTACAGTTGGTTGGTTTTATAGGTCTAAGTTAGTTTTACATGTCTAAGTTAGTTTTACCTGTTCATGCTTTCACACCCACATTTGGAAAGTATCAAGATATGTGTGTGAAAGTGGTCTGGCCAGGATCAAAACAGAAGATGTTGTGTGCACTTTCTTATTTTTATGCAAATGAGGCAAATTACCTGTTAAGACCTCACTACATCTCTGCAGTTCTTCATTGGTGACAACAAACTGATTTTCAACTTTATTTTCCATCTTCTTTTAGTGGACGCTGCTTGGGATCATTTCAATCATATTGTTTCACTCTTCCTGGGTTTCATGCAAAATTCCTGGGCTTCACAATCCTTAATTCCCTTACAGAATAATAGAATCACAGTATGGTTTGAGTCAAAAGAGACCTTTAAAGGTCATCTAGTCCAGGTCCTGTGCTGTGGATGATTATGGGTTTTTTTGCCACTTTAGTCCTGTTCTTCATCATCTTGATACCTCATTTTCATACCAGTTTGTGCCTCTTCTTCACTGGAATGAAATCACAGATATGATGCTAACATATATCTTCTGGTCTTTCTTTTGTTGTTTCTTCTGGTGCTTCACTATGGACATGCAAACTTCTACATACACCTGGTATCTCATAGGTAATTCATATAAATTTTAATATTTGTTTTACAAATCTGTACAGTGGGATATTCTGGGAGACCTCAGCTTGCACTGGGCACCCATTCACAGACAGCTAAATTACAGAATCACAGAATGATTGATGTTTGAAGGGACCTCAGGAGTACCCTCCCTCCTCAAGCAAAGCCACCTAGACCGTTGTGCTGGGTTCAGCCAGGAA
>NW_010230200.1:0-4267 GCF_000690775.1 Eurypyga helias | reverse complement strand
AAGCCCTTCTTGTTGGCCTTGATATTATTTTGAAATAATTAAACAGATAACTCTCTTTTTCTTCTATGAACTCCTAAATGGGGTTTACAGAATGGCTAGACCCTGAGTATTTGATTCTCTCCTCTCTCTGCATGAACTCTCAACCAGTTTTCATCTCTCGTCATAGATTCTGTACACATTATAATGTTATAAGTCCCTCTGATATCATCTCTTTCCTATGGAAGCAGTTCCATTTCCATGACATAATTAAAGACAGGGAGAGAAAGAGGCAGAGGATATCTGGTATTCCAGCAGACTATTTAAAAAGTTATCTGTGAGTAAGAGGCAGAGGTAACAGGTTGCTCCAGGTGCTATTTATATGTTGTTTTACAATGACTGTGTAGTGTTAAAATATATAATATCTTTCATGCTGTCCTGGTCCCAGGATAATACATAATACATAATACATCAAGCTGAGTGGTCACTGTTACCCCCATACCTGCGGCACTGGGAACAGGCCAGGGGGAAGATTGCAGAAGCTGGACCCAGGTGTGTGTGTGCGTGCGTGTGTGTGTGTGTGCGTGTGTGTGTGTGCGCTGCACAACACACACCTATAGATTTTAGAGACTTTTCCATGGCGGGGGGTCGCCCCTGAGACTCCTGCCGGCAGCACGGTTTTTTGCTCTCAGTGGGGTTTTTTTTCTCTCTGCAGCCGGGTGATTAGCAGGTAGTTAGCGTCTTTTGTCAGCCAAATTGCTCTGGGAAGGGATAGTTGAAGGTTTTCTTTTCCCCTACTCTTGCCGGCTCAGGTCAGGGAGGGGGTTTTTCTCCTCGGGGCTTTGGACTTATTTTTGCCTTGCTGTCCTGGAACCTGGCTGTGTCCGTCCACCTGTGGTGAGATCCGGTATCGTTTGTTCTATTTTTCTGTTCTTTTAATTACTTATTAGCAATAGTATTGTTAGTAACTCCCTAAGTTTCATTTATATAATTAAATAGTTTTTAACTTTTTACATGCCTCCCTTGTTTTTTCCTCTGACTCCTCCTCACTAGAAGTGGTAGGGGGAATGGGGTGGTGCTTAATTGCCCAACAGGGCTAAACCACAACACACACACTCAGTAAGAGAGTTTAAATAAGGGAAAGGGCTTTCAATCTGATTCAAGCAGTTGTAAGGAAGATGTGATTTTGCTTCATTAGTTTTAAAATTGAGGCATTTATATCCACTGTAAATATATTGCAAAGGTGTGTAGAAACCACAGCCATATGTTCTGCAGCATCCAGTACCACAAACATTCTCTGGTGGATTGGGCAAAGGAACACCTAATTTGTTGATTCTAATACACCCTACTTAATATGAAAGCATCATGTCTTTAAAACTGTCGCTAAACAGAATTTTCTGTCCAAATTAATTTAAATAAATAAAAATTTAGATGATGATAGAATCATAGAATCTTTTGGGTTGGAAAGGACCTTAAAGATCATCTAATTCCAGTCCCCCTGCCATGGGTAGGGACACCTTCCACTAGGCCAGGTTTCTCAAAGCCTCGTCCAGCCTGGCTTTGAACCCATCAAGGGATGAAGCATCCCCAGCTTCTCTGGGCAACCTGTTCCAGTGCCTCACCACCCTCTCCATGAAGAACTTCTTCCTTATATCTAATCTAAACCTCCCCGCTTTCAATTTAAACCCATTACCCCTTGTCCTGTCACTACAGGCCATTGTAAAAAGTCCCCCCCAGCTTCCTTGTAGCCCCTTCAGGTACTGGAAGGCTGCAATGAGGTCTCCCCAGAGCCTTCTCTTCTCCAGGCTGAACAAGCCCAATTCTCTCAGCCTTTCATCATAGGAGAGGTGCTCAAGGCCTCTGATCCTCTTCATGGACCTCCTCTGCACTTGTTCCAACAGGTCTATATCCTTCCTATGCTGAGGGTTCCACAGCTGGATGCAGCACTCCAGGTGGGGTCTGACAAGAGCGGAGTAGATGGGGAGAATCCTCTCCCTGGACTTGCTGGCAACACTTCTCCTGATACAGCCCAGGATACAGTTGGCTTTCTGAGCTGCCAGAGCACACTGCCGGCTCATGTTCAGCTTTTCAGTACCCCCAAGTACCCAGTACCCCCAAGTCCTCCTCAGGGCTGCTTTTTATCCACTGTCCACCCAGCCCATATTTGTACAGGTCCCAACACTGACTCCTGAAGAAGGCCGCTCGTTAATGATCTCCACTCAGACACTGAGCCATTGACCACCACTCTCTGAGTGCGACCATCCAGCCAGTTCTTTATCCACCGAGCAGTCCATCTGTCAAATCCATGTCTGTCCAGTTTAGAGACAAGGATGTTGTGTAGGAGAGTATCAAAGGCTTTGCACAAGTCCAGGTAGATGACATCTGTTGTCTGTCCTCTATCCAACAAGGTCATGACCCCATCGTAGAAGGCCACCACATTAGTCAGACACGATCTGCTCTTGGTGAAGCCATGTTCGCTGTCACCAATCACCTCTTCATTCTCCCTGTCCCTCAGCATGATTTCCAGAAAGTTATGCTCCATGATCTTTTCAGGTGCAGTGGTGAGACTGTCTGGCTTGTAGTTTCCTGGGTCCTCTTTTTTTCCCTTTTTAAAGATGGGGATTATGTTTCCCCTTTTCCAGTCAGCGGGAACTTCATCAGACCGCCATGACTTTTCAAATATGATGGATGGAGGTTTTCCAATGATATTGGTATCTAAGTGCTTCCTTTTTTTATATTGTGAATGAGCAAGAAACTTGATTTCCTAAAGGTTCAGATACAGGCAGGTAAAATGGCCTAAACTTATGTGTTTGTTTTCCTATTTGGTTCCTAGTAACTAACTTGATTAAAAGCATACTATCTACTGGCTTCTGTACATAAAATTAAATTCAGAAAATATACTCCTGCATGCTCTGCAGACCTCAAATATATATTTATGTGTAGTCATGCATATTAGCATGGACAAAATTTAATTTGACAATCATAAATACAGAAGAGAATAAGCATGGCAAAAAAAGATTAAAAATATTTATTATTACATCCAAAATCCACTGATATCAAGAAAATCTGGTTGTTGAATTTTAAATTCTTTGTATCAATTTCTCTGATAACTTAAGCTATTACTATTAATATACATCATATATTATAGTTTTCTTTTCTCCAAATTGTATTATCAAGACAAATAGTTACTTTTACATTAATTGTGTCTAAGCTCATTTCTGTCTTGTTCAAAATTAATTGACTACCGTTTGCAATAAAACACATTGCAAATATGGTTGTTTGCTAAGAAACAGTGTTTTACAAATGATTTTCCATAATGAAATTAATTCTTCCTAAGCTTTACATGCTTAAAGAAATATGAAATGAAACTTATAGATGTTTGTATTTAAACAGTTGTACATATATTATTAAATATCAGTAGAAATACTGTTGACTTGAGTTGTTCACCTAGGTAGACTGATATAAGAGATCTGAGTAATATAATTTTATTCATTCTTCCAACAGCTAGTTCTTTACCCTATTCCATATTGTGTCTTTTTTTTTGTAGAGAAAAAATGGGACTTTCCCAGTACATCAGTTGGAAATAGTCCGCTTATTTTGGATGTAAAAATCTCAGAACAGGCATTGGTTCAACACTTGAAGCCAATCCATGTTTTGGCAGTAGTATAGATGTATTGAATTGAATCCATTTGTAGAGGTGGAAATCTCAACGGATAGGGACTCATGCTGGATTCAGTCAGGAAAGAGTTAACTCTCCTTATCGTGGCTGCGAGGAAGTTGTGTTTCTGCATGCAGAGAGAAGCACTGATATGGTCTTAGCTGGTGCTGGGGAATGCCTGCACCAGATTCAAGGTCTTACTTTGTTTCTGTTCCCAGCTCTCACGGTCTCACTACAGGCAGTGCAGGGGACACACAGTTCAGGCACCTGACCCAAACTGACCAAGGGAGTATTTCATTCCATTGTACGTCATGCTTGGGGCATAGGTGAGGAGGGGGTCCAGGAGCCATTACTCTCTGTTCCTTACTCTCCTGTACGTTTACTCCCATACACTTGCTAACACTCTCCCTGACTTCCTGTACGTCTACTCCCATACACTTGCTAACACTCTCCCTGACTCCTATGTTAGCTGCTTTGCTAACTCCTGTGCTGGCTTGTTCATGAGGAAGTTGGTGGGTTTGTTTCGTTATACCAGGCTTGCTATCGCTGATAGGGTTCACTTGGAATTTTCTGCAACAGCTCTTGGTCTCTGGCCCAGGGGCTGTGGATCTCAGGCTGCAATCGCTCTCGGGC
>NW_010230199.1:0-12332 GCF_000690775.1 Eurypyga helias | reverse complement strand
TGATTCTATGATTCTATGATATATCTTGCTCAAAAGCATGATTTTATACTCTGGAATCCTTTAGTATCAGATTCTGGTCAGGTTTTTTAATGTTTTTAATCCTGGATATGAATTTTTGGGTCTCTTAAATTGAAGGATAACAGTTTCAAGGTTTTTAAACAGGTTAAAGATTCACTTTTTTTCTGTCCGACTCAAGAAAAACTTTACTTGAAATCTCATGTCACTACGTTTCTTTTCCAAGTAGGTTTATTTTATACATCAATGTGTAAGAAAAATGAACAAATCATTATCTGAGAGATTCTATTAATGAATTCTTGTTTAAAACTCTGGTGTTTTTAGTGGTGTGTTACGCTCTTTTGAGAAATATTAGACTTCTGGCATACATGAAGTGTATATCTTAAGTTTCTCACCTTGTCAGGACTTTGTTTTGTATCAAATAAAATGTATATCACCTGTTATCTGAGTGTGGAGTTTATGAGGTTTCTTATTGTTCTTACAGTAGGATGGCTCATTTGATTATGGTAAAGCACTATTATACATAAGACTGGACTCTGAATAAATAATAAAAATATCAATCTTGTAGACTCTTTGAATAACATAAGCAGTCTAAAATTAGTAGTTTTTCAACTTGTACTCAGTGTAATTTTTATTATATAGCAGCCAATATATACTACAGTTGACTTCAAGCTTAGACCTCTCCTATGTTTCAATTTATTTTTATAATTCCAAAATTATTAGTATCTGAACTTTACTAAAGATAACTATGAGATGTGATTGCAAAAAGTTAGAGTGGATGTGTTGAAACCTTTGTAAGCTGTGGATGTTGCATTCCTCTCTATTCTGTCAGTTGGTTATTTTTTGCTGGTGCTACAGGAAACCATTAGGAAGATGCTGCCAATTCTTTGCTCGTGCTGGGTAAGTAACTATGTTAGGCTAATTTTTTTTTTTTTTTCTAGTGGTATTCCTTACACAAATGAATTTTGCTATATTGTAGCTGGGACAGATGCTATTAATATTTCTATTAGCCAGGTGCTTTGGACCACTGTGCCAATTGGTATTTATAATCTCGTAGGATGAATAATGATCATAATGTAAACATGATCAGTCATTGAGCTGACTAGCACAGGTGTCAGAACAGAACAGAATATATCAGAGGGGAATGTCTCAGTCTCAGTAAATTCTGCCTTACACTCATAGCCTGTTATTTAGATTATGAGGACATAGGCCACTATAGAATCCTAGGAAATGAATCTTCTACTAAAATATTAAAATATAAAGATTTATAGGATGGAGATGAAGTATTACTAATGTTAAAAAGCATGTGAATAAAAATAATACTAAGCTTAAATGAGATGTTCTTTTATAGTTTGATAACTTACACATAGAAACACTATCAAGAATGAACAACGCTACTATGTTTGCACGTGTGTATACAGAGTCCTGTAATCTTTCTTCAGACATTCCAATAATTCATTTCAGACGATATAAGGAATTTCTTCAAAAGTTGCATATACAAAACACAATTTTTCAAAAATGCAATTTTTCAAAATGTTTCCCATTTTTTAAGAAGCAGAAAATGATTAGATTGATTACTTTGTCCTAAAAAAAAAAAAAAAAAATTAGACAGTCTTAATAATACTTTTTAATGAAAATCTTCTTAAATAAGACACAGAGTGTAATTAATTTAAGAATGGATTCTTGAATGGAAAACACTGTTCCTGAAAGGAAGACACAACCTTAAGTCATGGCATCCTAAAGTCTGAAAATGAGTCACACCACTTTAGCCCTTTCTTTCCTTTTACATTACATAGAGACTCTTACCATGGCCTTTTCCATATAGGTTCAATTCCTACTCTTCTAAGTCTTGTTCACAGGAAAAGAGAGGGGTGGTATGTTCACTTCATCATAGTGATCCTCAAGTTCAGGCACATTTCCTTAAGTAAAGAGGCAAGCCTGCATAAGAGATTGGCATACTGGCATGTCAGAGGCATAGTGTTAGTGTTAGTGGTACAAAGTTTTTTCAAAGATGCATGACGTGGTCATAGCAGAATCAATGGTAGGAGGCACATACTCCAAGGAAGATTGAGGATAGAAGTAGGAATTATATGGCTATGGTCATTGTGAATATTTCTGGGGGAAGATTAAGTGAGCTAGGTTTAAGGAATAGGATTACAGTCGGTGTGTTTATTAGTATGATATTGCATATTAAGCTAGGAAGAACAGGGCAAATGGGCCTGCAGCATATTCTACGTTAAAGCCTGATACTAACGCAGATTTTCCTTCGGTGAGGCCAAAGGGGGCATGGTTTTTTTCTGCTTGTGTGGAGATATATCATAATATTGTGACAGGTCAAGAGGAGAGAACTAAGTAGAGTGGCCGCTGAGTGGTGTCTGGCAAGTTTAGTGTGTAGCTTCTGCTCAGGGTAATTACAGATAGAAGGATAACAGTGTAACTTCTTAAGAAATAGTCTGGGTGCATGCTCATAGTGCACCGATTAAAGCATATTTGAGTCTGAGGCTCATCCAGATGATAGGCTTGAATACACAGATAGGCTTGATATAGCTAGGAAGAAAAGGAGGCCGAGGTTTAGGTCAGTGAGGTGGAAGAGGAGCTGAACCAGGATTCAGACTGTTATAGGCAGAAAGAGGGCCAGTATTGGGGTTACAACAAATACTAATGGGGTTGATATCGATGGGCAAATGGGTTCTTTGAGAAATAGTTTTACCCTATCTGCTGCAGGTTGTAGTAGTCCTTACAGGCCTATGATGTTTTGTCCCTTTTGGGATTGCATGTAGTTTAGGATTTTTCAATCTACTAATGTTAGGAAGACCAAGGTAATTAGAATCAGGATTATACAGGTTAAAAACATGGTGAAGTAGGTTAGAATGGGTAGGTGGGTCATTGGCAGGTTGGTGGGAGCTAGGAAGAGGAATTGAATCTCTGTTTAAAGGGCTTAAGCCTTTTTCATTTACCAGGCTCTGCTATGCTAGCAGCCTTTTTCTAGCGTGGGGTGGGTTGTAGGTGGCCTGTTTCATAATTTAGTTGATTTCATTACATTGTGGTGTTGTGTGCTTGAAGTAATGGCCACACTTCCCTAGTCCTTTTGTACCAGGAAAAGTCCTTCACAGATAGAAACCTACCTGGATTGCTCCAGTCTGAACTCAGATCACACAGGACTCTAATCATTGAACAAACCAACCCTTAGTAGAGGCGGCACCACTAGGATGTCTTGATCCAACACTGAGGTCATAAACTCCCTCATTGATGTCAGCTCTTGGAGGGGACTGTGCCCTGGGGTAGCTTGGTTCATTGATCAGTTATAATGTATCTGGCTACTGTTAACATGTTGAGGGGTTGCTCTTAGTCAAGAGATATGGTTTTGGTTTTGGAGGGTTTATTTTTCTCCAAGGTCACCCCAACTGAAAAATGTGGACCAGCGTTTTAGTGGTGATGGGCCTGGTAGATGTGAGTGTAGCTGTGCTGTGGTTGATTCTGAAGTTCCACAGGTTCTTATCATCTTGTGTGTGTATTGCTGCTTTTGCACAGGAAGATCAATTTCAGTATCTATAAGAGACACACTTCAGGGCAGAAATTAACTCTTCATGGTAAATAACACAGAATTTTATTCACCTCTGATTGTAGTTTTTAGAAATTTAGGGACTACAGGATTGAGGAGAATCTTTCAAGTTTTTATAAGCAAGTTTTTTTTTTATTTCAGTATAAAACAACATGATTTGCTTACCCTAAAAAAAAAAAGGCAACCTCACATAGTGATGCACTGTGAAGGTACACAGAAGCTCTGTGGAGCCCTGAGCTGCAGATAGCAAGAAATTAAGTAATTACATATTTTCTTCACATAAAAAGCTGTAGCAATGAAACAGAATCATTGACTAATTAGATTTTGGGTTAGAAATTGAGAGGTGATATAAATTAGTCTTCAGCGGCTTAATAGTGTATCTTTTCAGGAATGTTGATTTCAAGAGAGAAGTTAATGCTTAGGTTGGAAACATTGCTTGACTTTATTTTGAAAAACAAGGGAATATCACCTTTTCAAGTTACACAAAAATAAAACCAAAAAAAAAAGAAAATATTGCAGGAAGAATGTTAACAATGTTAGGGTAGAAGTAAGGCTTAATTATTCATAAACAACCTTGTTCATTTGCGCCAAGAGAAAGATGATTAGAAAATCTGGACCTGAGAAAGGACTTTATTTGGTTTCTTCAAGTTACAGAATGCATACTTTTTCCAACTAGGCACTAAGAAGTCAGCATGACTCATGCAATGAATGCAGGATAAGGCATTTGGTAAGCTTCAGTCAATTTTCATTTTCTTTCAATTAAATCAAATAAGTATGACATAAAAAAAATAGATGACCACTCTCCACTGTAAAGTGCCTTTACATCCAAATGCTAACATAAGTAGTGATTGGGCTGGAGTCTTGTTTCTGACCTGACATTCCTTCTAGATGCAAAACAGTGTCTAGACAGCAAATTGTCAGGATCAGCTTGAGCACAAGATAACATGGCCCATAAAAGAAACTACACAATTTTAGATTTTTTCCTTTTAATTAACCATGATCATAATTCTTTAGCTTAATGCTGTATATTGAATAGAAATTTTAATGTGGTTCCATAACTTGTAGTGGGGAGGATCTTAAAACATTGAAAGAACTGTAAGACAAAAAAGAGGAATAGATTTCCTAAATAAATGTGAAGAACCTCTGGATTAATACCAAAATTAGTTAAACACTCATGACATATAGTGTGACCATCAATAACTACTTATTGATCTATTGAAATCAATACTTAGTTTGAAATAATTGAAATAATTTTAATTTAATTTAAATTAGATTTGAAACATTTTCTCATTGAAATAGTACTTCAATCAGATCAATACATACTGAAATCTTATTTTCTTCTTGGAATTTTTACCTCTATTATTCCATTAAAAAAAGAAAAATTAGTGGAATGGCATAATTTGGTGGTAGGCATATATGCAATATGAAGAACCTCTGAGAGTTCATGTAAGATAAAGCAAGAGAAGAATTTTACTTTCTCAGCATCCTTAGAATTTTCAGGCCACAAAGGAATAGCAGAAAGAACTTTTACAGGAAAACAACAGATTCTATCTTTGTCATGTAATTTCAAAAATTGATAGTGTTATTAATAGACAAGATCCTGGGCATGTGGCAATGGTTAGCATTAATAAGTCTAATTTGTAGCTTATGACTTAATAGCTGGAAAATCTTTGAAAGACATTAATAAAGAAAAAATCTCTTCCACGCCTATGCTCATTATAACATTACTCACACTATAACATTTCCTTGTCTGATTTATCTTCTCTAAGAATTCTAAACTTAAAAACTTTTGAAGTATTTGTGTTTGCTAAACACTGAAACTTGTGTTTGCAGAAACCTAAACGTTATTCAGACAATAAATAACATGGAAACATAAAGTAAATATCTCTGATATTGCGATATGAAAGGCAAAGTTCACACGCATCAGTAGAAATGAGTGCAGAGATTCCCCTCCTGTCCAATGAACCCATTACTGATGACGTTCTAATGATTAATTTGTGCATAAGCTATATAAAGAATCATAACTTTTTATGTATTAAAGCAGCCTACTGTTGCAGCAAAATATCTTAAAATCTAGGAACTACTGGGATTAATATATCTGACGATTTATTGTTCTGAATAACTTTAGTGAATTAGATTCAGATGCTCTGGTTGAAAAATTATGTAATACCCTTGTTTTAAAAACCTGATGAAAATCCATCTGCCAAGCAAAATTGCCCTAAAGATGCTATGCTTTTGTGCATATTTAAATAATGATTTCACAGCAGTTGTAGAAATTCATCAGATCAGAACTGCAATGTATAATAGGGCTGTGTGAAACAAGATTGAAAAATAGCTCTGAGCAATTACATTTTTCCCTTGTTTACATGAACGTTTCATTTTTCCCCTTTCATTATTTTCAAAGAGAAAAACAAATTAACACAATGCAGGAATCTGAAATGTTTCCTGGAAAGATTTGAAAAGACTCCTCTGAAAAAGACTTTTAGGATTCTACTCACCCACTTAAGCCTTAAGAAATTAATCTGTGCCTCATCAGTGTATGAGATGAGATATTTCTCATCCCTTTCAGAGCCATATTTTCATCCATTCCTGCAAATCTTATGTTTAATGTTGTGTGCCCTCACCTATGAATCCATAAAAATTTACAGATTTGCATACATGTGCACACTTTCTGGGAAGAATAATACTATGATAAACAAAATTAAATTGTTTCTTTGATTAAATTTAATGTTTCCAGAATGTTTTCATTCTCCAGAAAGAATTCCTGAAGGTTTTTATAGTTAGAAATGGCAGCACTGCTTTGTACTGGTTTCTTGCATACAGCCTGGGCAAAATTGGTTTTAATGAGACCATTGTGCTTCTTTTTTTCTTTTTTTTTTTTTTTAATATTATGCTTTTAATTTCTTTCTGCAGTGGTTGAAACATAATCAACTACACAATTTTTGAAAGAAAAATAACAACTATTCCCAGCCCAACAGTGATTAATTTTATAGGGCTTTTGTCACTATGTGTCATGTTTGTTATATACCTCAAATGGCCAATTTCTTGTTTGTATATAAACTATACTTATAGCCAGAAGAGTTCAGGTGTACACGTGGAATGGTTTACCTAAGTCAGAGAGACCTGCTATGCTGAAGGAAGAGGCACAGTTAGACTGTTCTTATTATAATAGTTTATTCATGTGCCAGTGAGCCTCTGAGTATCACTGTTATACCCAGGCTACATTAAGCTATGTGAAAATTTTCCTGGTGGATGGCCAAGCAGATGCTTAGAGACCTGTAACTTCTTTCTCGATGGCACACATTGCTTAGTAGTTCTTCATGGAGAAATATAGAAAATTTATCTTCAAGGAAAGAAAACTGATTAGCAGCATTCACCATACTTGCGAAGCTTTCTACTGGTTGTTACAAATAATTTTTCAAACTGTTATTCTGCCATTGCTGCCAGAAATATGTACACACACCTTGATATTTTGACAGAGGGAAATGAAGTCACATTTAAGACAAATAATATGAGAGGACAGCAGTTTTCACATGTAACTATTTAATAGGTTTATCCCACACAGATTCAGGTTTTTTTGCTTTCTCTCGAGTTTTCAATGTCTTGATATCGCCCCTTCTGATATTTTCGTGTATAATCTACAAGAACAGGGAGTGTTCAACCTACTGATTAAAATGTAATTGACATTAATTATTTTTCTGTGTGGTATTGGAGAGAAGTATGAAATAATGGTATGTCCTCCAGCAGAAAGATAACAAATTTTAAGCAAGCTGATAACATGAAACTGGGAAGAGTGACTGATACACCAGAATGCTGTACAGAATACTGTACACCGTACAGGCTGGAGAGTTGAGCAGAGAGGAACATAATAAAGTTCAACAAGGGCACGCATTGCCTTAGGGAGGGCAGTGTTACTCCTGCAGCTGGGGAGGAAAACCCCATGCACCAGTACAGGTTTGGATTGACCTTTTGGAGAGCAGCTCTGCAGACAGGGACCTGGTAGCCCTGTGGGACAATCATAGAATCATAGAACGGTTTGGGTTGGAAGGGACCTTCCAACAGCCAATCATGTGCTCTGTGGCCAAGAAGGCCGATGGTATCCTGGGGTTCTTAAAAAAGAGTGTGGCCAGCAGGTTAAGGGTGGTGATCCTCCTCCTCTTTTCTGCCTTAGTGGGGTCACATCTGGAGTCCTGTGTCCAGTTCTGGGCTTCCCAGTTCAAGAAAAATAGGAAACTACTGGAGAAAGTCCAGGGAGAGCTACAAAGATAACCAAGGGAATGGAATACCTTTCTTGTGAGGGAAGGCTGAGAGAGCTGGGTCTGTTTTATCCTGGAGAAGAGAAGACTGAGAGGGGATCTTATCAATGCTTATCAATATCTAGAGGGTAAGTGTCAAGGAGAAGGTGTCAGACTATTTAAGTGGTACCCAGTGACAAGACAAGGGGCAATGGGCATAAACTGGAATGCAGGAAATTGCTTCTCAACAAGCGGAAAAACTTCTTTGAGGATGCCCAAGCAGCACTGGAATATCCTGCCTAGAGAGGCTGAGGAGTCTCCTTCTGTGGAGATATTCAAAACCCACCTAGGTGCATTCTTGTGTAACCTGCTATAGGTGAACCTGCATTATCAGGGGGATTGGACTAAATGATCTCTGAAGATCCCTTCCAACCCCAACCATCATATAATTCCGGGATTACCACAATGTCATCCCATACAAGTTGTGAAGTTAAACTGAATGTTTATCTAGCAAATGTCCCTTAAAATTATGGTTGGTACTCTTATTAAGCTTTTCCAATTATACCTTCTATTAATAATAATTTTAAAAAATCACTGTACTGTACTTTCCAGATTTTATTCAAATGTTTCATCCAGTCAGATTGCAGACCTCAGTGTACATTTATTTTCTGAGTTATCTATCAACAATCTCATCACTTTACATAAGTTTCAGTAAAATCTCTTATCAGCCCAAACCACTATTTTTCTGAGTTATTTTTTGAGTTATTGTGAAATCTGTCTGCTCTTTTCCACCTCTGTGCTGACTGGCTCCATTTTGTTATGTGTGGTAAACTGCACCAAGACACTGAACTTCATCTCTTCCAAGGTGCTGATCTACAAAGTGAACAAAATTGGACCTAATTTTAATCCTTAAATTATCACTTCAGTCAGTTCTCTATCACACACTGGTTTGCATTATTCTCTGTGTCAAGTGGCCCTATAGCTTTCTAACCTGCTCAAGATTTCCAAGCCTTTTACTGTGGCACTGTAGTTATAATTGTCCACTTGTCCTATTTTGTTTCTCACATAAAACTCTGGTAGGAATATTTACACAGAAAGAGATGTGGGGAAGACAGAGAAAGTAGTAGAATTAATCTAGGAATAACAAGCATCTAAAGTGTTAATGGTCTAAAATAAATTGAAAAAATGCAGTGAAGGACAAAAAATTCTAGAGGCTTCATAGATCTTAGGTGAGAGAGCATTTTATTTTCCCTCACCTAAGAAAGCCATACTGACTTTTGAATTTAATAAAAGGATAGACAATACTAATTTTTAGATGAGTAGTGTAATATAATGAAAATTAAAAAAAAAAAGGAAGGTTGAAAATTAAGAATGTGACAGTGTCTATTATTAAGAGCAAGGTATGTCTGAAAATAACAGAAAGCAAGAAAAGGGACATTAAACCTGCAGTTATGTTCAAATATTTTCTGAATATTTTGTCAACTGTTGTTTGATGCTCCACCTAATCACTACCTTAAGCAACTGTCTAAAAAACCTTGAGTAGATTTGAAAGGTAAGATTGTGGGTAATGAGAATTCTGACAAATCAGAAGATAAGTATTATATACTTAAATATTAATTCCAGTGCTTGGTTGTACACATTCACATTCTGGGATTGAAGAGAATTATGGTGAAGATACTCTGCACAGAGAAATAATGTAAACATTAGCCTTCATATTCCCGTTAAAAAAAGTGTTTTTCACAGAAAAAAAATTGACACATTTGAAAGTTTAGCTTCTTTTTAAGTTGAGATATATCCATAAGTCCCTGGGTCCTATATTCTTGAGGTTGAGTCATTCTGCAGTAGCACCATTGTGTTGGCATTATTCTGTGTACATTCAAAGTACTAAAAGAGAATTTGCTTTATTATATTGTTTCTCTGGGGTAGACGTCAGAGCAAAGGTATGATTTTGTGAAAAATTGTAAGGTTTAATAGGCAGAAATGAGAAAATAAATTTAAGTCTGAATAATGTCAAATGTCCATAAAAGACCTATTCAGACTGTCTTGGATGGATGAAATTATTAATTTAAATAATTCAAGTCTGAAGTTTGCTTGGTATTGAAGAACGATGACTACTTTGACTCACACAGTAAAGGACATGAAGATGAAGAGAAATTTCATAGAATCATGGAATGGTTTGGATTGGAAGAGAGCTTTAAAGGTCATAGAGTCAAACTCTTCTTCAATGAGTAGTGACATCTTCAATGAGATCAGGTTCTCAGAGCCCTGTCTAACCTGACCTTGAATGTTTCCAGGAATGGGGTATCTGCCTTTCTGGGCAGACTGTTCCAGTGTTTCACCACCCTCATTATAAAAAATTTCTTCCTTATATTTAGTCTGGATTTACCCTCCCTGAGATTAAAACCATTATTTCTTGTTTTATCTAGTACAGGCCCTACTAAATAGTCCTTGATGAACTTCAGGAGTCTCCTGGATTGCCTGCAGCTCACCATGTTAATTTTCCAGTAGATGTCAGCGTGGTTAAAGTGGCCCTAGAAGGATGAGAGCCTCTGAGTGAAATGCCTCATGTAGCTGTAGTAAGAAGTCTTCAGGTGACCTATAGTAAACACCAGACACAACATCTCCTTTATTGCCTCAATCTCTAATTCTCAACCATGAGCTTTTAACCTGCTCATGGCTGTTCTTCAGAGACAACTCTACACAATCTATCCAATTCTTGACATAAAGGGCAACTCATCCACCCCTCTTTCCTCTCTTGTCCCTTCTGAACAGCTTGTAGCCACTGACAGCAGTGCTTCAGTCAGGGGATTTATCTCACCAAATTTCAGCAGTGGCAACTAGGTTGTAGCTTTCTAACAGCATGGTGACTTCCAACTCTTCTAGTTTGTTGCCCATGTCACATGCATTGGTGCAGAAGAACTTCAGCTGGGCTATTGGCTGTGACACTTTTTTAGAGTAACATAACTTAATTCCTTTTGAAGTATTTCACTGGTGTTACCCTGTTGGCTCCTGTTACCTCAGAAGGCCCTGGCTCATCTCCATAAGACTTCAAGTGTCCTCCAGTGTACACACCGAGGAACATAATACACATCATTCATTGGCTGCCTTTCCACATCCAGAGCCTCATATCTGCTGCATGGAGGAACATGGGAAGGCAAGGTAAGCAAGAAAGGGATTTGCCTGCCAACCTGAGCATAGGCTTACCTCCATTCACTTCTTTCCTTTAAGCTACTACCTTCTGCCTTGTGGGGGTAGGATACAGGATCTCCTTGATCTAGTGGCTGTTCCTGTTCCTGCCCCAAGGAGGTTCAGGCATGTTTCCTACCAGTCTATCTCTTTCTGAGACTCCCTGATAGTAAAGGGGAAGTTGGGTAAAAATGCCAGGAGGACTGTGTGGATGAACAAGCAGCTCCTGGACAAACTGTGGTGCAAAAAGGAAGCCTACAGAGGATGGAGGCAGGGACAGGTGGCCTGGGAGGACTACATGGAAATTATCTGACAAGTCAAGGATCAGGTTAGGAAAGCTAAAGTTCTGATAGAATTAAACTTGGCCAGAGACACCAAGGGCAACAAGAAGAGCTTCTATAGGTACCTGGGTAATACAAGGAAAATCAGGGAAAATGTGTGTCCTTTGCAGAAAGAAATGAGAGCGCTGGTTTCCCAAGATATGGAGAAAGCAGAAGTGTCCAATTAATTCTTTTCCTCAGTCTTCACTGGCAAGAGCACACACCATACCTCCCAAGTAACAGAATGCGAGGTAAGGAAGTGGGAGAATGGAAAGCCACTCATGGTTAGAGAGGCTCAGGTTTGAGAACACCTGAGGAACCTGAAGGTGCACAAGTCCATGGGACCTTATGAAATACATCCACAGTCATGAAAGAACTAGTGAATAAGGTTGTGAAACCTCTATTCATCATATTCAAGAAGTCGTGGTAGTCTGGTGAAGTTTGCACTGACTGGAATAGGAGGAACATAATCCCCATCTTTAAAAAAGGAAAAAAGGAAGATCTGGGGAAGTACAGGCCAGTCAGTCTCATCTCTGTGCCTAGAAAGATCATGGAGTAGATCCTCCTAGAAACCAGGCTAAGGCACATGGAAAACGAGGTGAGCATGTGATAGATGACAGCCAACATGGCTTCACCAATGGCAGATCCTTCCTGACAAATATGGTGACCTTCTATAATTAGGCCGTGCTGCATAAAGGAAGGGCAACCAATGTAATCTACCTGGGGCTTTTGCAAAGCATTCAACACTGTCCCACACAACATCCTTATGTCTAAATTGGAGGACATGGATTTGATGGATGGACTGCTTGGAGAATAAGGAGCTGGCTGGATGGTTGTACTCAGAAAGTTGTGGTCAATTGCTTAGTGTCTAAGTGGAGACCAGTGACAAGCAGCATTCCTCAGGGATCGGTACTGGGACCGGTACTGCTTAACATCTTTGTCAGAGACAGGTATAATGGGAGAGTGCACCCTGAGCAAGTTTCCTGGCAACACCAAGCTGTGTAGCGCGGTTGA
>NW_010230198.1:53217-54526 GCF_000690775.1 Eurypyga helias | reverse complement strand
GGAACAACTGCTCCGTTCACCAGGCGGTTTTTAACGGCTTTGCCTTCAGCCAGCGTCTTACGAGGGAGTAAAGCGGAGTGGGACAGGGAGGTGAGCCGGCCGCCGGCATCACACGGCATCACCTCCCGCCCCCCCCTTTGGAAAAGGCTAGCATGGAAACTAGGAGCAAGTCAGTTCAGTTCACTGTCTGGCAGCACGCCTGAGAAAGCTCGCGATCAACCTACGGGTGACTTCGGAACTGAAGTCAGGCTGAGATAACGTCACGCACACGCGTCAGGCTGGGTAACCCGGCGCATCTGACAACCGCGGGACAGCCAGCTTGGCGGCTCTGCACAGCCGCCCTCACGGTGCGCCCCCCGACTCCAGCACACGACAGACATCCCCCAGCAGCACCAGTCTGACGTGACAACTGCTCCCCGTGCCTTGTAAGAGAGCAATTAGCAGGCTTGAATTCCCCAGACAGAAAAATCAAGATCTCGCTGTGTTCTCGGCTCTTGGTGCATCTTTTGAGTGCTTCCACCTCCCCCACGCGTCCCTCCTCTGAGCAGTCTTTGTATGCAGCGTTACTTCAGCAAGAAGTAGCGTTTTCTGTGCCTATTTGCAGGTTGCAACAGAAAACAGCATTTAATAAACGCACAGAAAGGACACCATTGTTTCTACCCTCTCTCCCCCATCAGGGTTGAAGGAGCAATGCTGGAAAGAACCGTGTCACCCCTATCCAGACACAATCTTCTTTTTCTTGTGCTAGAGGATGAGCAGAGTTATTAACAGCAATACTGCATCAAAGCTGCAGAAGGGCTTCAACTTTGAACAAAGAGCAGGAAGCCGTTCCCCCCTCATTCCTCGCTCTGCCTATCTGTGGAGAGTGTCAGTGCAACCAGAAGCAGGGCTATTTGGGAATGGAGCCCTTACCACCTTTCAGTGGGGTATTTCAGGAGAATGGCAGGACTGGAAGTGCAGGTGAAAAGGCAACCCCACTGCTTCCTCTAGCTTTTCATCACAGCAGCCAGCACTACAGAGCAAGCAGCAGCTTTGCAGTCTCCTGGCTTCCTCCTCCTTCAGCTCATCTCTGCTGTGAGTACCTTGGCTCTCTTATTTGCACTGGACTTCCAGACAGCACAAAAGTTACCAGCCTTGTCTCAGAAAAACAGCAAAACCCAAGGCAAATCCTGTAGGGTGTCTTCAAAGCCCCCACAAACTAAAATGGAATCTTATTTCATAGAATGGTTTGGGTTGGAAGGGACCTTAAAGAGAATCATAGAATGAATCATAGAATGGTTTGGGTTGGAAAGGACCTTAAAGACCATCT